>NC_091954.1:107242057-107539557 GCF_031021105.1 Erythrolamprus reginae
AGCTGGGAACATCGTTAGCATCTGGTTAGGGCAGGAAAGAAACTTACTCAGAGCAAGTTAGAGCAATGAAAAAAAAACCCTGCAAAGACTTAGGGCTTGGAAAACATTCTTTGCAGAGCGTAGCAACAAAAGAGCTTGCAAACTGGTAAGAGCTGGGAACATCGTTAGCATCTGGTTAGGGCAGGAAAGAAACTTACTCAGAGCAAGTTAGAGCAATGGAAAAAAACCCTGCAAAGACTTAGGGCTTGGAAAACATTCTTCGCAGAGCGTAGCAACGAAAGAGCTTGCAAACTGGTAAGAGCTGGGAACATCGTTAGCATCTGGTTAGGGCGGGAAAGAAACTTACTCAGAACAAGTTAGAGCAATGAAAAAAAAACCTGCAAAGACTTAGGGCTTGGAAAACATTCTTCGCAGAGAGAAACAATGAAAGAGCCTGCAAGGTAAGAACGGACAAGATCATTAGCAGCTGGTTAGGGCTGTGGGAACAAAAAGCTACATTCAGAGTATAAGACGCACCCAAATTATCAGCCTCCTTTAGGGAGGAAAAAGGTGTGTCTTATACTCCAAAAAATATGGTAAGAGGGTCCGCAACTTGGGCGTCCTCCTCAATTCACAGCTCACATTAGAAAAACACCTTTCAGCTGTGGCGAGGGGGGCGTTTGCCCAGGTTCGCCTGGTGCGCCAGTTGCGGCCCTATTTGGACCGGGAGTCATTGCTCACAGTCACTCATGCCCTCATCACCTCAAGGCTCGACTACTGTAACGCTCTCTACATGGGGCTACCTTTGAAAAGTGTTCGGAAACTTCAGATCGTGCAGAATAATAATAATAATAATAATAATAATAATAATAATAATAATAATAATAATAATAATAATAATAATTTATTAGATTTGTATGCCGCGAGAGCAATTATGGGCTTCTCCAAGTATGCCCATATCACTCCAATACTCCGCAGTCTGCATTGGCTGCCGATCAGTTTCCGGTCACAATTCAAAGTGTTGGTTATGACCTATAAAGCCCTTCATGGCACCGGACCAGAATATCTTCGGGACCGCCTCCTGCCGCACGAATCCCAGCGACCGGTTAGGTCCCACAGAGTTGGCCTTCTCCGGGTCCCGTCGACTAAACAATGTCGTCTGGTGGGACCCAGGGGAAGAGCCTTCTCGGTGGGGGGCCCGACCCTCTGGAACCAGCTTCCCCCTGAGATTAGGATTGCCCCCACCCTCCCTGCCTTTCGTAAACTCCTTAAGACCCACCTTTGCCGTCAGGCATGGGGGAACTAAAACACCTCCCCCTTGCCCATGTTGTTTTGTTAATTGATTGACTGTGTGCCTGTTTTTTATATATACTGTTTTTTATGAGATTATTAATTTAAATTGGAACTGGATGGGTGGGCATTGGATTTGGTATTGTGTACTGTACTGGTTTTTTTATTGTTGTGAGCCGCCCCGAGTTTGCGGAGAGGGGCGGCATATAAATCCAATAAACCTAAACCTAAACCTAAGTCGACTTCACCATTGGGTCCAGGTTCTGGCTGGGCCATTCCATAACTTTTGAGCCATTTTTGTTGTTGTTGATTTGGAGATATGTCTTAGGTCATTGTCGTGTTGACAGGTGAAATTCTGCTTCAACTTCAGCATTTTAGCAGAGGCCTGAAGGTTTTGGGGCAAAATTGACTGATATTTTCAACTGTTCATAATTCTCTCCACCTTGACCTAAAACACCACTTCCACTTGAAGAAAAGCACCCCAAAGCATAATGTTGCCACTATCACGCTTCACTGTGGGTATGGTGCACTTTTAGTGATGCACAGCATTGTTTTTGTACCAAATATACTTTTGGGAATTATGGCCAAAAAGTTCAGCTGTGGTCTCCGCAGAACCTAGCACATTTAGCCACATGCTTTTGTCAGACCCGATGTAGATTTCTGCAAAATGTATCCGGGTTTGGATGTTTTTCTTTATAAGAATAGGCTTCTGTCTTGTCATCCTACTTCACAGCCTAGATATATGAGGAATACAGGAGATTGTTATCATATGTACCCTGTTTTCCCCAAAATAAGACATCCCTTGATAATAAGCCCAATCGGGCTTTTGGGTGCATGGCAATAAGGCCAAGCGCTTATTTCAGGGTTCAAAAAGAATATAAGACAGGGTGTTATTTTTGAGAAAACGTGGTAGTACACAACTAGTACTTCCCTTAACTTTCTACAGCTCCTTTAATGTTCTAGGCATCTTGGCAGTTAATAATAATAATAATAATAATAATAATAATAATAATAATAACAACAACAACAACAACAACAACAACAACAACAACAACAACAGAGTTGGAAGGGACTATGTCAGTACAACACAGCAAACGAGATCACTATGCTGGATTTCGCATTTCATCACCAGTCAGGCGCTTCCCAAGCACCTAGGACTGCGTGATGTAGCGGCGAATTATGTTTGCCGATCCCAGTAAAGCGGCCTTTTGCAATTGACAGATGGAGATTGTGTCAATTCCGATGGTTTTCAAATGTCCGCTGAGATCCTTTGGCACTGCGCCCAGCGTGCCAAGGACCACTGGGACCACTTTCACTGGCTTATGCCAGAGTTGTTGCAGCTCGATTTTTAGATCTTCGTATTTCACTAATTTCTCTAGCTGCTTCTCCTCAATTCTGCTGTCTCCTGGGATTGTGATGTCGATGATCCATGCTTTCATAATAACAATAAAACAACAACAACAACAACAGAGTTGGAAGGGACCATGGAGGTCTTCTAGTCAAACCCTACACTACTTCAGCCAGATGGGTTATCCAACATCTTCTTATAAACTTCCAGTGTTGGAGCATTTACAACTTCTCGAGGCAAGATGTTCCACTGATTAATTGTTCTGTCAGGACATTTCTCCTTAGTTCTCAGTTGCTTCTCTCCTTGTTCAGCTTCCACCCATTGCTTCTTGTTCTACCCTCAGGTGCTTTGGAGAATAGGTTGATTCCTTCTTGGACCAATTCTCTTGTTTCTTCATCATGTTCGGAGGCATATTCAGTTCCAAGAACTGTTGCGCCATATTTTCTCCCCTTGTTGATGACTATCTTCAACGTACACCATGGCATGTCCAATAACTTGGAAATTTTTAGTATCCTCCTTCTGACTGATACCTTCCAATTCCTTTGTAAGCTCTTTGCAGATTATCGCTTCTGAAGCAACTGACTAAATATCAGAAAACTCCTTTCATAGCTGAACTCTGTATGGGCAGGTAATTGATGGCAGGTATATGCTACTATTTAACATCAATTTGAATGTGATTGGTTAATTCTGAATACAGCCGCAGCTCTATTAATAAGAGGGGTTGCATACTGATGATGATGATGATGATGATGATGATGATGATGATGATGATGATGATGTCAGTACAACACAGCAAACAAGATCACTATGCTGGATTTTGTATTTCATCACCAGTCGGGCGCTTCCCAAGCACCTAGGACTGTGTGATGTAGCGGCGAATTAGGTTTGCCGATCCCAGTAAAGCGGCCTTTTGCAATTGACAGATGGAGATTTTGTCAATTCCGATGGTTTTCAAATGTCCGCTGAGATCCTTTGGCACTGCGCCCAGCATGCCAAGTACCACTGGGACCACTTTCACTAGCTTATGCCAGAGTCGTTGCAGCTCGATTTTTAGATCTTCGTATTATTATTATTACTATTATTACTATTATTATTATTATTATTTAGATTTGTATGCTGCTATAATGCATTATTGTACACTTTACTGTTATTTTTCCCCCCATAAAAGATTTCAGTTTCTTTTTCCATTAAATTGTGGGAACCTTACAAGGAACACCTTATAGTAAGGTGGGGAAAAAATCCTGAAATGATTTATCTTGGTCTGATTTTTTTTCACATCTCAAAAACGTGGCAGTTTAACGGGTGGTTTGGTCTTTTTATATCCACTGTATTACTCCATGAAATATGGGAGAAAATAATTGTAAATTGTCTACGTGCTACTGTCAAATGCTTCAGAAACCCATCCTAGACCTAAACGTATTCCGTTTAATCTCGTAAAAGGTGTGGTCTTCATGCATCAAAATCCAAAATGCATTATATATCTTTTATACTATCGTTTTCTGTTGTGGTTAGCTCTGACCCAGCTCCTGCCCCAAGGACTGTGGATGTGGGGGAGACATCCACATGCTGCAGGCCTGTTTCCCCCCCCCCGGTGGAATCTGCTGATGAAGGCTCCTCTGACCAAGAAGACATGAGTGACAGGGAGGAGGAGAGTGGGACAGACAGCTCAGAAGATCAATTATCTAGCTCCTCCTTGGATTCGGAACAAGAGTTAATGATACAGCCACGCATGCATAGGCAACAACAACTGAGAGATTATTATCAAAGAAAATGAGGCCATCTGTGGTTGGGTGGGGCTGTGGTAATTAGTGAGGCTGCTATAAATAGCAGCCTGTGGGTTTGACCATTGTGGAGGATTATCTGATCGTTGTGTTTTGTGACTGCTTTACTGACTTTGACCTTTTGTGTGCTGATTTTCCTCCACTATGAAACTAAACCAGGGCAAAGTGTGTGTCACTTCGTGAAAGAAGAAGGACTGTGAATTGCCTCCCAGCTGCAAGCTATGTATCACAGAAGTGATAAGAGACTTGTACAAATTACCAGTTTGTTTGGAGACGAGTGGTCTTTGCTATACCAAAAGAGGGCTTGGTTTAAGTGAATTTTCATTATAAAGAACAATGTTTTGAATTTTCAAACGTGTGTATGTCTGAAATTTGTACCGGCTGTGAATTTTTGGGAGGATTCTACCAGAGAGCCCGACAGAACATTTTCTAAGAAGAAAAAAATGATAAACAATTGGGATCCATATTTAACAAAAAAAGGACTGACTTTATGTATATATGCCGGTAGATAACGTGAATTGGCTCACATATTTGGCCAGGTCCTACAGGAATCTATTTTGAAATAAAATAAACAAGGTACTGTAAATAAATGCTATTTTCTCAAACTCCCTAAATGTTTTGATGAGCGTACACAACCTTTGTCTACTTCTTGATCAGAACAAGAACTACCTGGGAAGGCCTTGTTCCATTAAACATTTGGGGATACATAATCCATACATGGAAACTGCAGTTTAATGTTTCCAAATGTAAAATAATGCACTTGGGGAAAAGGAATCCTCAATCTGAGTATTGTATTGGCAGTTCTGTGTTGGCAAAGAGTTCAGAAGAGAAGGAGTTAGAGGTAGTGATTTCTGACAGTCTCAAAATGGGTGAACAGTGCAGTTAGGAAATAGGGAAAGCAAGTAGAATGCTTGGCTGCATAGCTAGAGGTATAACAAGCAGGAAGAGGGAGATTGTGATCCCGCTGTATAGAGCACTGGTGAAACCACATTTGGAATACTGTACTGTGTTCAGTTCTGGAGACCTCACCTACAAAAAGATATTTATAAAATTGAACGGGTCTAAAGAAGGACTACAAGAATGATGGAAGTTCTTAAGCATAAAACGTATCAGGAAAGACTTAATGAACTCAATCTGTATAGTCTGGAGGACAGAAGGGAAAGGGGAGACATGATCAAAACATTTAAATATGTTAAATGGTTAAATAAAGTTCAGGAGAGAAGTGTTTTTAATAGGAAAGTGAACACAAGAACAAGGGGGACACAATCTGAGGTTAGTTGGGGGAAAGATCAGAAGCAACGTGAGAAAATATTATTTTACTGAAATTGTAGTAGATGCTTGGAACAAACTTCCAGCAGACGTGGTTGGTAAATCCACAGGAACTGAATTTAAACATGCCCGGGATAAACATATATCCATCCTAAGATAAAATACAGGAAATAGTATAAGGGCAGACTAGAGGGACCATGAGGTCTTTTTCTGCCATCAATCTTCTATGTTTCTATGTTTCTATATTTCTATAATAGTAAGATTTTTTTCTTCTTGATTTTCTCCCATCATTGCCCTGTATGCAATGAGAAAAATTAATCTTTTTACTGGCAAAGCTTCGATTAAGACTTAATAATTCCATCCAGCTTGCATTCCATATCCTCTGGAACCAATATGGTAGAAACACGACCGCCTCTCGCGCTAGGAGCAACTTGATAGACTACACTGCAAAGCACCTTTTGCTGCATCATTTCTGCCAAAATGAGAATGGCACCATATTGTCTGCAAAAACCCTCTGCATTTGGGGGGGGGGGGGGAAACAACCACAGGATTGTTGTGTTGGGATTATTTGCTTATCCCTCTGTGGGCAACAAACCCATCCATTGAGTAGAATCCATATGCAAAATGCATTTACCTTCCTTCCCTGAAGCCAATACACTGATGCAAATTGTATTTGTAAAAAAAAAAAAATTGCACACCTGAGTTAGGTTCTAATAACAGGGATAAGTGAAGAAGAAAAAAATAGCATTTAGACTTTTAAAAAAATATTACACATTACAGTACAAGAGTTTTGGGTCTAATGTTCATGGTTACCAACAGGATTCTCCTAGATAGCCAATGAGGGGACTCTTTTAAAAACACCGAAGTAGCGAAAATGAGAAGAATTCAACCTCTGGGGAGAACTTAAGTGTCAAAGTGCTGGAAAAACAAACAAGCACCAGTCTTTGAAAATGACTGTAATGTACATTTCATTTTAAACATGTCTGGTCCCACCCCCTCCCCCTAAAAAATGTTTTCACTCTGCAGATCAATTAATGATCCTAAGAGCCACCTGCCATACAACCCAAGAAATGGTCAGAAACTATTAGTTCGAATTACTGTACCCCGTTTTGAAAAGGGGGGGAAAAGATTCTACATTTGGCAGTGGAGGAATTCCAGAACGTGGTGAATGCGGACAACCGTCCCACCCTGATTTTATCATCATCATCATCATCATCATCATCATCATCATCATCATCATTTTGTGCGGCACGCTGCCACCAACTTGCCCTGTTTGCTTGGGATTCTCCTCCCCCCCCCCCCGCCAAACCATCTTGTTCCCGAAAACCCCACCCCACCCCACCCCACCCCAAAAGAACGGACGGAAAAGCGATGCTGCGCTTTGAACCGAACCCCGTTCAAAGTTGTAGAGAAGAGGAAATTGGAGCAGCATCAAATAATAATAATTATTTTTAAAAGGGGGTGGGAGTGGGAAAGGCAGGACACCCTCTTTTTTTTAAACGTCTGAACCTGGCTCGATTTCTGACCCGGGAGGTCTTACCACGTTTGTAGCAACAACTTCTCAAGCGAGACCCATAAATAAATAAAGGCTTGTTCCCCCAACTCCACAATTTGAAACAGGTGCCCTGAAGGAGGGAAGGGAGGGAGGGAGGAAGAACCGGAGAAGGAAAGAAGTAAGGAAGGCCTGGGGGCAATAGTGGGCGGCAGAGTGATGGAAAGGAAGGAAGGAAGGAAAGAGAAGTGGGGGGAGTGGGGGGTCCACCCTCCCTTGGGGCAGAGAGCTTGGAAGGAAGGAAAGAAAGAAAGAAAGAGAAGGAAAGAAAGGAAGGAAAGAAAGAGAGAGAGAGAGAGAGAGAAGGAAGGAAGGAAAGAGAAGGAAAGACAGGAAGGGAGGGAGGAAAGAAAGATAAAAGGAAAGAAGGACTGGAGGCAATAGTGGGGAGATTGGGGGGGGGTCCACCCTCCCTTGCAGCAGAGAGCCAGGAAGGAAGGAAGGAAAGAAAGAGAGAAGGAAAGAAGGACTGGAGGCAATGGGGGGGTGGTCCACCCTCCCTTGCAGCAAAGCCGGAAAGGAAGTTAAGGAAGGAAGGAAAGGAGGGAGGGAGGAGGGAGGGAGGAAAGAAAGAGAAGGAAAGAAGGAAGGGAGGGGAGGAAGAAGGAAGGAAGGAAAGAAAGGAAAGAAAGAAGGAAGGAAAGGAGTGAGGGAGGAGGAAGGAAGGAAAGAAAGAGAAGGAAAGAAGGAAGGGAAGGAGGGAGGAGCAAGGAAGGGAGGAGAAGGAAAGGAGGGAGGAGGAAGGAAGGAAAGAAAGAGAAGGAAAGAAGGAAAGGAGGGAGAGAGGAGGAAGGAAGGAAAGAGAAGGAAAGAAAGGGAAAAAAAGAAGGAAGGAAGGAAGGATGAATGGATGGATGGAAGGAAAGAAGGACTGGGGCAATAGTGGGGGGAGTGTGGGGGGGGGTCCACCCTCCCTTGCGGCAGAGCCGTCGCCACGCCCACCCACCCACCCACCCTCCTCCTCCTTTCCGACCCGCCCCTGGGATTTCCGCGAAACGCCGCCGGCTTGCGGAGAAAAAGTCCGGGCGAGGCGGCGGGAGGGACGCGGAGATCGGGTGTGTGCGTGGGTGGGATGTGTGTGCATGCTCCCACCCGCCCCCACCTCATCTACAAACACCCCCTCTTCCCAAAAAGCGCCCCGCCAGCTGCACGCCTCCGCCCAGCCTCGCGCAAAAAAAAACACCCCGAAACAACCCAAGATCCCAGGAAGGTGGTGGTAGTGATGGAAGGGAATGCGGGGAGGGGGGAGGGGGGGGGAGGGGGGGGGAGGGAGGGGAGGGAGGGGTCCCACCCGGGCAAAAAAAAAAAAAAAGGACCCCAGATTTTAAAAATTGAACAGACTCCAATAAAATATCATCCGAGGCAGACTTTGGAGAGGGGGGCTACATGCTGTGCCCGTCTCTTTGGGTTCCAAAAGCGCGCGCCTTGGAGATCCCCGCGCACCTTTCTTTTTTCCTCCCGCTGCGACGTAGGTGGATTTATTTGGGGGGGGGGAGGTTTCGTCTCGTGGCGACCCCCGGCTTGTCGTTGGAGCCACCGCCGACCCGGAATCGTGGGCTGGTTGCCTGGCTCTGCTGGCTTGGAAGGAAGGAAGGAAGACGGGGGTTCCCTTTCCAAGAAGTGGCCGCGCGCCTCTTTCTCACCACCCGCGGCTCCGTTGCGCGCACACACAACCACACACACGCGAGATGGACGGTAACACGCTACTTGCGATTGCTTCCCTGCGCCTTCTTCTTTCCCCGCCGCGCGTTTGTCTTTTTTTGTTATTGTTGTTTGGAGTTATTTTTTCTCTCTATTTCTTTTTCTTTTTTGGCCAGGCACCGCTCGGGAATGTCACCACACAAACGCGTCCATTGTGCCTTTTTTTTTTTTTTTTTTGCCGAGCGCTTCCCGGAGCCTCGCTTGAACTAGAATCTCTTCTCTCTCCCTTTTTTTTCCTTCTTTCCTCCCACTTCCCTCGTGTGCTCACCCAACGTGATGGACAGTTGCTATGGTTTCGCGGCTCTGACGTCAAAGACATTAAAGAGAGAAGGGGGGGAAGAGAGGGAGGGAGGGAGAGGACGCGCGTTTGTCACCGCTGGGATAACTGGAGCTCATAAAAAAAATGGAAAGAAAGAAAGAAAGAAAAAGCGAGGATTTCTTCTTTTCTCCAGCTGGAAGTCTGGCAGCAGGGCGTAGTCCAAAGTCTCCCCAAAAGCTTCGTTGTAATTTAGGGTGGGGGAATGGCTCCAGAAATCTGAAAAGCTCTGCCCTGGTTGGGTCATTCGCTAAAAGAGAGGAGGAGGGGAAGAAGAAGAAAATGAATTAGAGGAAGAGGAAGGAAGAGGAGGAAGAAGAAGAAGTAGAAGAAAAAGAGGAGGAGAAGGGAAGAGGAGGAGGAGGGAGAAGAAGAGAAGAAGAAGAGGAGGAGGGAAG
Organism: Erythrolamprus reginae; assembly: GCF_031021105.1. Classification (NCBI taxonomy): domain Eukaryota; kingdom Metazoa; phylum Chordata; class Lepidosauria; order Squamata; family Dipsadidae; genus Erythrolamprus; species Erythrolamprus reginae. The sequence goes on from NC_091954.1 coordinate 107,251,692, forward strand.
AGGAGGAGGAGGGAGAAGAAGAAGAGGAGAAGGAGGGAAGAGGAGGAGGAGGGAGAAGAAAAGAAGAAGAGGAGGAGGAAAGAGGAGGAGGAAGAAGAAGAAGAGGAGGAGGAAGAAGAAGAAGAGGAGGAGGAAGAAGAAGAAAAGAGGAGGAGGCGGAAAGAAGAAGAGGACGAGGAGGAGGAAGAAGAAGAAGACCAAGAAGACCAAGACCAAGAGACCTTACTCTTTTTGCAAAGGTGTAAAAGCATCTGGGATTCGTGCAGAATTAATACTGCAAAGATTTTTATTAATTGCTCGGTGAGTATACTGCAGATGAGCAAGTACTAGGCACAAGTATGCACCAAAACACAAAATCCTGGTGTGTTCAATCACATTTGGCCAATAAAGAATTCTAATCTTTTCAAAAAAAAAATAAAATCGAGCTACAATTAAATGCCTGCTTCTATATCTTCCTTTGCTTCATAGCAGGAAACTCAAGGTGGAGGGATCTAAGCTGTCTTTTCCCAACACCACCATCACCAAACTAGCTAACTGGGTTGAGTGCCCACTTTTGGGCGGACTAAATAAATGGGGCAAAAGCGAAGAAATTGTGGTTTAGAAACCTGGTTAGCCAGATAGGCTCAGCAACCTCCCTTGAACTTGAATGGGAACATGTCCGGCTTTGTATACCAAAGGCAAAATTATCTTTGGAGAGAAAGAAAAGCAGAGTTGTGTAAATATGGATAAAGTTGCCTTGTTTAAAAAGGAAAAAAAAGAGCATTTCCAAGGTTTCTTCCATCTGGATGCCCTCAAAACAGAATCTTTATTTATTTATTTTCAAAAGTCTTTGCCTTCTGGAGCCATAAACCTTGCCTTGGCAGTTAAGTGCAATTAGGCTGGGTATCTGAAGTAGCTTATCAAGAAACAGCTGGTGAGTTCATGGTGCTCTGAGCTTGGTTGTTGCCAGCCATTGGAAACACCCAGATTTGCTGGAAACCATGCTAAATAAACAAGCAGGGACCAAACAATACTGTAATCAAGGAATTCTCAAAGAAGCAGCAGCTGGTAGAACAAACCACTACTCCACTCACCCCTGTGCTGATGATGTTACTTAGCCTGGTAGTAGTGATGGGCTCCAACTGGTACAGTCAGGTACCTAGAACCAGTAGAAAAAAAATATTTTTTTCTTTTCCCCCCTTCTTTCCTATTGCAGTAAATGAGGTTGAATGTGTATAATTTTAGAAGAACTGTGCATGCGTGTGTGTATGCACATACATATACAATTTATATTGTAGACAATGTATATTTTTATTTGCCTATGTGTAATATGTATGTACACATATGGCATATATACATAGAATTAAATAGTATAGAGTGGTGCCTCTACCTAAGAACGCATCTACTTACAAACTTTTCTAGATAAGAACCAGGTGTTTAAGATTTTTTTGCCTCTTCTCAAGAACCATTTTCCACTTACAAACCCGAGCCTCCGAAACTGTAACTGGAAAAGGCAGGGAGAAGCCTCCGTGGGGCCTCTCGAGGAATCTCCTGGGAGGAAACAGGGCCGGAAAAGACAGGGAGAAGCCTCCATGGGGCCTCTCGAGGAATCTCCTGGGAGGAAACAGGGCCGGAAAAGACAGGGAGAAGCCTCCATGGGGCCTCTCTAGGAATCTCCTGGGAGGAAACAGGGCCGGAAAAGACAGGGAGAAGCCTCCGTGGGGCTTCTCTAGGAATCTCCTGGGAGGAAACAGGGCTGGAAAAGACAGGGAGAAGCCTCCGTGGGGCCTCTTTAGTAATCTCCTGGGCGGAAACAGGACCGGAAAAGGCGGGAAGAAGCCTCCGTGGGGCCTGTCTAGGAATCTCCTGGGAGGAAACAGGGCCTCCACTCTCCCTGTGGTTTCCCCAATCGCACACATTATTTGCTTTTACATTGATTCCTATGGGAAAAACTGCTTCTTCTTACAAACTTTTCTACTTAAGAACCTGGTCACAGAATGAATTAAGTTCGTAAGTAGAGGTACCACTGTATTTTGGATGTTCAATAATACAAATCCAATGAATAAATAAATAAATCGATAGGGAAATTGTATCTCTTTGAGGTGAGGAGAGCCAGGCACCCTAACCCAAACCCTTGATAAAAAAAATAATAAACAAACAAGCAAGCAAACAATAAAAATGGATTTCACCACTGGGCTAATTGCCTAGTCCACAAATTGTGATCATGTGATCAGAGGGGAAATGATGTTTGAACTTCAAAATGGAGGGTCTGTTGTAACTTCAAACGGTGTCTAAATGACTGTTTATAAGTTAAACAAGTGTAGTGAAGAATACATGTCACTCAGGATTGAACTATGCAATCTTGGTGTTCTCTAAAATGGATTGTCTTCCTGCAGAACTTTTATCTAGCAGGGAGTGAAGGGCTACAAAATATTTTACTACCACACTGTGGGTTTGGCTTATTTTGTGGGTGTAGCTTGCCAACCATGTGACCAGGTGGGAGTGGCCTGACGATCATGTGACTGGGGTGGCTTTAAAAGTCATATGACTGGCTTAAAGGTGGCCAACATGACATCACTCATGTCAAGAGTTTGGGTTAGCATGCCTGGCCTCTCCTCGCCTCAAAGAGATACAGTTTCCCTATCTATTCACTATTACTGCACATCCAAAATATACTAGCCCTACATGGCAATGGACCAGATTACCTCCGGAACCACCTGCTACCGCATGAATCCCAGCGACCGATAAGGTCCCACAGAGTTGGCCTTCTCCGGGTCTCGTTGACTAAACAACGTTTGGCGGGCCCCAGGGGAAGAGCCTTCTCTGTGGCGGCCCCGGCCCTCTGGAACCAACTCCCCCCGGAGATTAGAACTGCCCCCACCCTCCCTGTCTTTCGTAAACTACTCAAGACTCATTTATACCGCCAGGCATGGGGGAGTTAAGATATTCCTTCCCCCTAGGCCATTACAAGTTATGCATGGTATGTTTGTGTGTATGTTTGGTTTTTATAAATAAGGGTTTTTAGTTGTTTTTATTATTGGATTGTACTGTACATGTTGTGTTTATTATTGTTGTTAGCCGCCCCGAGTCTGCGGAGAGGGGCGGCATACAAATCCAATAAATTATTATTAATTATTATTATTATTAATATATAATTCTATGTATATATGCCGTATGTGTACATACATATTACACACAGGCACACAAAAATATACATTATCTACTATATAAACTTTATGCGTATGTACACACACACACACACACACACACACACAGAGCTCTTCTAAAATTATACACATTCAACCTCATTTACTGCAATAGGAAAAACATACCCAGAGCCCAGAAGGGAAAAAAGAAAAAAAAATCAAAAAATGTTCTACTGGCTCTGCATACCTGACCAAAATTTTGCTACCGGTTCTGTGTACCTGACTATACCTATAGGAGCCCATTGCTGTTTGCCCCCTATCCTTTAATCCTGGGATAAGAGTCCAGTCTTCAACACCTTTTAAAAGGCGATTTAAATCACCAGAAAGAAAGCTGTTATTTATTTATTATTTATTATTTATTTATTCAATTTTTATACCGCCCTTCTCCTTAGACTCAGGGCGGCTTACAACATGTTAACAATAGCACTTTTTAACAGAGCCAGCCTATTGCCCCCACAATCTGGGTCCTCATTTTACCCACCTTGGAAGGATGGAAGGCTGAGTCAACCTTGAGCCGGTGATGAGATTTGAACCGCTGACCTTCAGATCTATAGTCAGCTTCAGTGGCCTGCAGTACAGCACTCTACCTGCTGCGCCAGCCCGGCTGTTAAATTACTTGTCATCAGTGGTTAGAGATCTACAGCTCCAACTCCAACAGTGCTTAAGTTCCTCAGAAGATGGAGGGACTTACTTACTTACTTACTTACTTACTTACTTACTTACTTACTTACTTATTTTTTCCAATACAAATTGAAAGTTAAAGAGAATAAAAACATGTAATAGTAAATACCAGGGAAAGGATAGAAGAAAAGATATGAGAATAGAATACGTCAATGAAGAATAGAGGAAAAGATATAGGTATGGAAGAAAAGATATATAAAATTCGCCCGCATTACAACAACACTCCGTGGCTTGCACTGGCTGTCCATCAGTTTCCGGTCACAATTCAAAGTGTTGGTAATGACCTTTAAAGCCCTTCATGGCATTGGACCAGAATACCTTCAGAACCGCCTTCTACCGCACGAATCCCAGTGGCCGATAAGGTCCCACAGAGTTGGCCTTCTCCGGGTCCCATCGACCAAACAATATCGTTTGGCGGGCCCCAGAGGAAGAGCCTTCTCTGTGGTGGCCCCGGCCCTCTGGAATCAACTCCCCCCAGAGATTAGAACGGCCCCCACCCTCCTTGACTTTCGCAAGTTACTCAAGACCCACCTATATCGCCAGGCATGGGGGAATTAAGACATCTCCCCCAGGCTTTCTTATATTTTATGTTTGGTATGTATGTGCTGTATGGTTTTTTTAAAATTGTTGGGTTTTTAAATATAATTTATTATTAGATTTGTTCCATTGTTATACTGTTTTTATTATTGTTGTGAGCCGCCCTGAGTCTTCAGAGAGGGGAGGCATACAAATCTAATAAATTGAATTGAATTGAATTGAATTGAAAATATAGCAGAGACTATTGGACAGGGGACGGAAGGCACACTAGTGCACTTATGCTCGCCCCTTACTGACCTCTAAGGAACCTGGAGAGGTCAATCGTGGATAGTCTAACGCAGTGTTTCCCAACCTTGGCAACTTGAAGATATCTGGACTTCAACTCCCAGAATTCCCCAGCCAGCATTCGCTGGCTGGGGAATTCTGGGAGTTGAAGTCCAGATATCTTCAAGTTGCCAAGGTTGGGAAACACTGGTCTAAGGGAAAAATGTTGGGAGTTGGGGATCCAGTAATGAGTTCCACGTTTCGACAACTCGATTGCTAAAGTCATATTTTTTACAGTCAAATTTGGAGCGGTTGATATTAAGTTTGAACCTGTTGTCTCTTTAGCTCATCAACCAGCTCTGATTCTTGCTGCTGTCTTCCCTGTTGCTTCCTGGGACAAACGCTGCAACACAAAACAAGAAGCCTGATTGTGAAGCCAGATTCTGTGGATTCAAATAGGCCATTTGTTAACTAATTGCAGCTGCCCCTTACTCCTTTCGACTTGTCCTGTGGCTATTGACACCTGCTTTAACAAAGAAGCAATAACATACCAAAAGGAAATTAAAAGAGGGTTTCTTTAACTTGCTCTCTGACAAAAACAGGCATGTTAAAGCGCTTGACACGATATTTCTTTCCCCCCTAATTGCAACCTTTTCTTCTTTTTTTAATGCAGAACTTGACAGACACTGGATATTCTTAGAGCCGAAGGAAAAAATAAACCAGAGGTGTCATCTCCTCCCAAAGTTACATTAGTTTGAATGGCAATGAGGCTTTAATCAAATATACATCGCTGGCTCACGACACGATATCTAGGCCTGGTTTTATTTGCCTTAATTGTAAATTGCATCGGAGTCAAGGCTTGTAGTTACTAACACCCACACGAAAACTAGGGATTTATACTTTTTCTGCCGCCTGTATTTTGAGTTGCTTTGGTAGAACAAGACCAAAAGGATTGATCAATAGCAATAGCAATCACATTTAGACATATATCACTTCGCAGTGCTTTACAACCTTCTCTAAACGATTTACAGAGAGTAAGCCTATTGCCCTCAACAATCTGGGTCCTCATTTTACCGGCCTTGGAAGGCTGGAAGGCTGAGTCAACCTTGAACCTACTAAGATTTGATCTGCCAAACTGCTGACAGCCAGTGATCAGCAGAAGTAGCTTGCAATACTGCACTCTAACCAGGGCACCACCAAGGCTCAATTTCCCTCTTCTTCACTTGCCGTATCTCCATCAAAGGAACATTCAACTTGGATATGAATAATGAGGTTAGGATTCACCAAATAGATAGCAATAGCACTTAGATTTATAAACCGCTTCAAAGCCCTCTCGGTTTACAGAGTCAACCTATTGTCCCCAACACTGTTCCTTGTAAGCTTCCCGCATGCGCGCGCTCCAAAATACCCCCCTACACACCCTTTTCCATGGGCGCGCGCTCCCCATCCCCCTGCCAGCCCGCGGGGGGGGGGGGCGGGGAGGTGCGACAGTAGGAGGAAAGGGAGCCGCGGCCGCCCCTGCCTCCCCACGGTGCCTCCGGCCAAACGCGCCCCTGGCTTCTCGGCCCTGCCCCCTGCCCGCCCAATCCACCCCCCTCTCCTCCTCCGCCGCCTCCTGCCTTGGGGCAGCGCTGCCAGCCAGGGGGCTGCGAGAAAGGGCTTTCTCCGTGGGCTTCGGGAATGCCTGCCCCGCCCCTCTCGCAGCCCCTTCGCTGGGAGTGCTTTCGTCCCAGACTTCCAGCAAGGGGGCTGCAGTAGAGGCAGGGCAGACATTCCCGAAGCACTCGTAGAAAGCGCTCTCGCAGCCCCCTCGCTGTCGGATCCTCCGTTCCGGAGCTCCACCTCACAGCTGATCACCCTGCCGCCGCCCCACGGCTACTGCCCAATGCCGCTGCTGAGAGAAAGAGAGAAAGGGGGGGGGGGAGAGAGATAGCAAGAGAGAGAAGAAAAAGAAAGCAATAGAGAAAGAGAGAGAGAGAGATGAAAGGGGGGAGAGAGAGATAGCAAGAGATAGAAAGAAAGAGAGAGAAAGAAAGAAAGCAATAGAAAGAGAAAAAGAAAACAAGAGAGAAAGAGAGGGAGAGAGAAAGTGAGAAAAAGGGAGAGAGAGCAAGAGGGGGAGAGAGAAAGAGAGAGAAATGACTCTTGATTCAAAGCATATGGTAAAAAGCACCCAAATAATAACAGAGAAAAAAAAAACCCAGCCGTTTGTGTGTGTGTGTGTGTGTGTGTGTGTGTGCGTGTGTGTGAACTCTTGAACCATTTCCAATAGCTCACCTCTAATTGGAAATGGTTCAAGAGTTCACACACACACACACACACACACACACAAGGGGGGAGGAGACAGGGATGGAAAAAGAGAAGATAATAATAGTAATAGATTTTGGTGTTGTTTTATTATTAATTTCTTTTAATAAAAAAAGAAGGGAATTTTTTTCTTATTTATTTATTTATTTATCTATCTATGCTAATAGGGCGTCTATATTGCAATCTGTTCAGAAAGTGCTATAAAGTGCTATGGGGCAGTATATACCGTAAGTCTAAATGCTATTACTATTGCTACAAAAACAGAACAGAACAGAAATAAAAAATAGCTTCTACTCATGCGCACAAACAAAATCCAAGATGGCGGCTCCTACGGAGACACCATCAGAACTGGCTCCATGATGTTATCGCTGAGTTACTAACGATTCTAAAGAACCGGTTAGAATCGGTACGTGCCCACCTTGATGAGGGTGTCAAAAGTTGGAAATAACTCAATTTTCCTCTGTGTTCAATAGTTCTACAACTGCCCAACCCAGTTTGATAGACTTGAACCAAGCCCGGTAAATAAATTTCATGCACAAACTGTCTTGCATGTGGTAAATGTTCTCAGCCAATAATTACAAAGATTAGCTTTTAATGGGTAATCATCTATGTAGGAGAAAATGCCTGTTAACTTAAGGTTAATTCTCAGAGGCCTGGTGCTATTAGCATAGGAGATTTCTTGCTGATAGCTGCCAGTTAAAAGGTATTTATTTGGGCAGTTATGAGATAAAAGATGGCACTGGATGGGAGGACATAGCACATCAATCTTAGCTTGTAGTCTAACGTTGAGTGTATTTATTCTTAAGAACTGGGGTTCATTCTTTTATTCCTCACAAGAGGTTCTTGTATAAATGTTACACCACAACTATCCACGGTTGACCTCTCCAGATTCCTAAGAGGTCAGTAAGGGGTGTACATAAGCGCACGAGAGTGCCTTCCGTCCCCTGGTCCTATAGTCTCTCCTATATCTCGTATTCCTTCTCTACTATATCCTCTATAACCTTTTATTTTATTTTTATTTTTATTTATTGGAGTTTATTTTTATTTTTATTTATTGGAGTTGGAAGGGACCATGCGGGTCATCAAGTCCAACCCCCTGCCTAAGCAGGAACCCTATAGCATCCCAGCCAAATGGCAGTCCAATTTCCTCTTAAAAATGTCCAGTGTATTGGAGTTCACAACGTCCGCTGGTAGGTTGCTCCACTGGTTGATCGTTCTGACCGTCAGGAAGTTCTTCCTTATTTCCAGGTTGAATCGCTCCTTGGTCAGCTTCCAGCCGTTGTTCCTCATCCGGCCCTCCGGTGCCCTGGAGAATAAGTGATCCCCTCCTCTCTGTGGCAACCCCTCGTATACCTGTAGACTGCTATCATGTTCGCTCGGGCCCTCCTTTTCTCTACGCTATCCATGCCCAGTTCCCACAGTCTCTCTTCGTAAGTATTGGTTTCTAGACCCCTGATCATTTTGGTTGCTCTTTTCTGCACCTTCTCCAGAGTTTCAATGTCCTTCATTGTGTATTGGACAAAATAAATAAATAAACAATTAACAAATTTGGGCACTGGGTTAGCACAGTGGCTATTCTCCCCAAAGGAATTAATGCGAAAGGGAAGGTTGTTATGGCTTTCTTTGAAGAAACTTTAGAAAGCGCTCAGGCGGTAATAGTCTTGGGGTGGAAAGACGCGACAAAATGGACAATGCAAAATTGGTATAGGTATATGGTAGACCACATTCAATTCGAGATTATGGATAAAAGGATGAATTCGATGAATGAAACTGATTTGCGACAGCTGATGGGGCGATGGGACAAGGTAAGACGATATATGGCGAGTAGGATCCGAGACCAAGCTATAAGAAACAAGTTGGAATCACTCTATAATATGTAAAGAAATATTTCACTCTTGGGTTTAAATGATTTATACAAGAAATACCCCCAACTGGTGGGGGAGTATGATTGATTGATTGTCTGGTGGTGGGCACAATCTCTGAGCACATGTTATATGTTGTGTGTGTGTGTGTTTTATATTATAAAAATCAATAAAAATATTAATTTAAAAAAAGAAGGAACTTTGGGTCTGCAAAATCTTAGAATTAAACACATTCATACATACCTTGGGAACCAGTAGTAAAGGACGCTGTACCAGTAGTATGGTAAATGTTGAGCTGCGTGTGTAGCTTTAGAAGTGCTGTGTGCGAAAACTATTTGAAAACTTATCTTGATCGGTAAGCCCCAGCCACCCAGTCACATGACCTTTAAGCCACCCCCTGGTCACATGACCCTCAAGCCACACCCACACAATAAGCCACGCCCCTCAGCATGGTAGTAAAAAAATTTGCAGCCCTTCACTGGTCCTGCATCAACCATAGTCGTATACTGTAAGTCAAAAAGAAAAGATGAAAGGGAAATTGTTATGTTGCTTTTTGCTGCCAATGCTAACTTCTTAATCTATTTAAATACTTTCCTCTCCTCTCCATAATCTTGTCAGTTTGACAGTTGCCTGAATAAAAGCATGTTTTTGACAGCTTGATTACTATATGAAACACTGGAGGATACAACTGCTAATCTTTCATGTCGTGAAGTAAGTTTTAGCAACGTTTGATGATATTCTGGATGTTGATACAAATAGTCATTCCATTGAACTCCACAGAAAATGTCAAGTGGAATGGGCAAAAGAAGGAAGGGGCAAAGGACCAACTCATAAATACAGTGGTACCTCTACTTACGAACTTAATTCGTTCTATGACCACGTTCTTAAGTAGAAAAATATGTAAGAAGAAACAATTTTTCCCATAGGGATCAATGTAAAAGCAAATAATGTGTCTGATTGGGGAAACTACAAGGAAGGTGGAGGCCCTGTTTCCTCCCAGGAGAATCCTAGAGAGGCCCCATGGAGGCTTCTACTCACCTTTTCCGGCCCTGTTTCCTCCCAGGAGATTCCTAGAGAGGCCTCACAGAGGCTTCTCCCTGACTTTTCCAGCCCTGTTTCCTCCCAGGAGAATCCTAGAGAGGCCCCATGGAGGCTTCTACTCACCTTTTCCGGCCCTGTTTCCTCCCAGGAGATTCCTAGAGAGGCCTCACAGAGGCTTCTCCCTGACTTTTCCAGCCCTGTTTCCTCCCAGGTGATTCCTAGAGAGGCCCCATGGAGGCTTCTACTCACTTTTTCCGGCCCTGTTTCCTCCCAGGAGATTCCTAAAGAGGCCTCACAGAGGCTTCTCCCTGCCTTTTCCAGCCCTGTTTCCTCCCAGGAGATTCCTAGAGAGGCCCCACAGAGGCTTCTCCCTGCCTTTTCCAGCCCTGTTTCCTCCCAGGAGATTCCTAGAGAGGCCCCACAGAGGCTTCTCTCTGCCTTTTCCGGTTACAGTTTCAAAGGCTCGGGTTTGTAAATGGAAAATGGTTCTTGAGAAGAAGCAAAAAAATCTTGAACACCCGGTTCTTATCTAGAAAAATTCATAAGTAGAGGCGTTCTTAGGTAGAGGTACCACTCTATGTGGAAGATTAGGCAGAGCCTTAATTCATGGCAAAGGACAGGGCTGTCCTTATCATCTCAAACAGCCAATGTTGGGAAGGTTAATAGTGAAATTACAAATTCTTCCCCTCTTTTTGGAGACAGAGCTGTGGGTGGCACATGTTTCATCTTCAACACGTTCAATTAATAGTTCAGTGACAATTGGACTTTGGGCCAAAGCTTGGAGCTTCACAATCCAATCTGGTATTCATGCTCTGGGCATGTTTTTCCTATAATACTAAATGAGATTGAATGTGTATAATTTTAGAAGAGCTGTGCATGTGTGTGTGTGTACATACATTTATATAATAGATAATGTATATTTTTGTGTGCCTGTGTGTAATATGTATGCACCCATATGGCATATATACATAGAATTAAGTAGTATATTTTGGAAGTAATAGTAAATAGATAGGGAAATTGTATCTCTTTGAGGCAAGGAGAGGCCAGGCAACCTAACCCAAACCCAAACCCTGGACGTGAGTGACGTCAAGTTGGTCACCTTTAAGCCAGTCACATGACCGTTAAGCCACCCCATCATATGATCATCAAGCCACTCCCACCTGGTCACATGGCTGGCAAGCCACACCCACAAAATAAACCACACACACAGTGTGGTAGTAAATTTTTTTGCAGCCCTTCACTGAGTGACATGATTATTACTTTTGAATTATTGCAATATGCCAATGGACACATGACCAGAATACAAACACTGGCATGTATTTTTGACAGTTCCATGGTTTCAGAGTCATGTGATCACCATTGGTAATCTTCCTAGTCTGCTTCTGATGAGCACAGTCAATGGGAGATGCCAGATTCGCTCAACAACCACACAATTAACTTAATTCATCCAAGGAGATTGTGATCCCTCTGGTGAGACCAAATTTGGAATACTGTGTTCAGTTCTGGAGACCTCACCTACAAAAGGATATTGATAAAACTGAACGGGTCCAAAGACAGGCTACCAAAATGGTGGAAGGTCTTAAGCATAAAACGTATCAGGAAAGACTTAATGAACTCAATCTGTATAGTCTGGAGCACAGAAGGGAAAGGGGGGACATGATCGAAACATTTAAATATGTTAAAGGATTAAATAATGTTCAGGAGGGAAGTGTTTTTAATAAGAAAGTGAACACAAGAACAAGGGGACACAATCTGAGGTTAGTTGGGGGAAAGATCAGAAGCAACGTGAGAAAATATTATTTTACTGAAAGAGTAGTAGATGCTTGGAACAAACTTCCAGCAGACGTGGTTGGTAAATCCACAGGAACTGAATTTATACATGCCTGGGATAAACACATATCCATCCTAAGATAAAATACAGGAAATAGTATAAGGGCAGACTAGATGGACCGTGAAGTCTTTTTTCTGCCGTCAATCAGAAGAGCCGGGGTGGCGCAGCAGGTAGAGTGCTGTACTGCAAGCCACTGAAGCTGACTGTAGATCTGAAGGTCAGCGGTTCAAATCTCATTACCGGCTCAAGGTTGACTCAGCCTTCCATCCTTCCGAGGTGGGTAAAATGAGGACCCAGATTGTAGGGGCAATATGCTGGCTCTGTTAAAAAGTGCTATTGCTAACATGTTGTAAGCTGCCCTGAGTCTAAGGAGAAGGGCGGTATAAAAATTGAATGAATGAATGAATGAATGAATGAATAATAAATAATAAATAATAAATAATAAATAATAAATAATAAATAATAAATAATAAATAATAAATAATAAATAATAAATAATAAATAATAAATAATAAATAATAAATAATAAATAATAAATAATAAATAATAAATAATAAATAATAAATAATAAATAATAAATAATAAATAATAAATAATAAATAATAAATAATAAATAATAAATAATAAATAATAAATAATAAATAATAAATAATAAATAATAAATAATAAACAAACAAATAAATCTTCTATGTTTCTATGTTTCTAAGATTGATCATAAGTGGAGGACTACCCTTGGTACTGTGTTTGTTTCTGTGTATACATTCCGATGATCCTATACTGTATACCTGTACTTCTTAATCTGCACTTGTTCTCGTGTGTACAGCCAGATGGGCCTCATGTAGACATAAACGGTAAAGGAACAAAACAGCCGTACCGCTTTCTTTTATTATTGCATTTAGATTTAACCGTGGGAGCTCATTCCAGTTTGCAGAGCAGAGTATTTAGATCAGGGAACAGGTATGAAAAGAGAAGGTTAAACATCCTGTTCCTGACTGCTAAGTCACTCCACATGTTTGCTTATAGGTAGGTGGGAAAACAGCTTGTTAAGTAGACACACATCTTGTAATGGCTCTTTTCTCTGAAACATCATTTGAGGGTTAGGTTTTTGCACAAGCAGAAATCTTTCCAACACAATGCATTTACCTAACTTGGTGGTTTCTTCCCTAAACCCCCATAACTTTAACCTTAAACTGTCTATTGTTATCCTCACCCCTTTCCTAAGAAGTCTGTAAGGGGCGTGCACGAGTGCACCAACATCTCTATCATCCCTGTCCTACTGTCCCCGTTTATTCATATCCATTTCCTGTATTCCAGGGGAGAAATTCAAAGTTTTTCTCTACCGTTTCTGTGGGCATGACTTGGTGGGCATGGCAGGGGAAGGATGCTGCAAAACCTCCATTCCCAACTTTTTATTTTATTTTATTTTATTTTATTTTATTTTATTTTATTTTATTTTATTTTATTTTATTTTATTTTATTTTATTTTATTTTATTTTATTTTATTTTATTTTATTTTATTTTATTTTATTTTATTTTATTTTATTTTATTTTATTTTATTTTATTTTATTGTATTTTATTGTATTTTATTTTATTTTATTTTATTTTATTTTATTTTATTTTATTTTATTTTATTTTATTTATTTGTCAAACATGTATAGTAGTAGTTTGTATAAACATAACATAAGTAAAAAGTAACAATTACTAAGTCTGCACTATTATTACTACTAGGTTTTTTTCTCATCATTCCTATCACCCATTTCTTCCCACTTATAACTGTATGATGGTAACTTGTTGTTTTTATCCTTAAGATTTTGTATTAATATTGATTGTTTACTCATTGCTTATTTGATACCTATGACAATCATTAAGTGTCGTACCACATGATTCTTGACAAATCTATATTTTCTTTTATGTACACTGAGAGCATATGCACCAAAGACAAATTCTTTGTGTGTGCAATCACACTTGGCCAATAAAGAGTTCTATTCTATTCTATTCTATTCTATTCTATTCTATTCTATGTAGCAATAAAAGAAGACACTTTGGGAGGGTTGGACAGGGACAGTAGGCACAAAGATGCACGTATGCATGCCCCTTACAGGCCTCTCAGAAATGGGGAGAGGTCAACTGTAGACAGTCAAAGGTTAACGTTTTTGGGGTTTGGGGAAGAAACCACAGAGTCAGGTAGTGCATTCCAGGCATTGATCACCCTATTGCTGAAGTCGTATTTTCTGCAGTTGAGTTTAGAGCAGTTTACATTTCGTTTGAATCTATTATGTGCTCGTGTATTGCTGCGGTTGAAGGTGAAGTAGTCATTAATAGGAAGGACATTTTGGTATATGATTTTATGAACTACAGTTAGATCAGTTTGGAGGCGAAATAGTTGTAAATTCCAGTATTTCAAGTCTGGTGGAATAAGTTACGAGCGGAGGAGTGAAGGACTATGCTGGTGAAATATTTCTGGACTTTCTCGATTGTATTAATGCCTGATATGCAATGCAGGTTCCAGGCAGGTGAGCTGTATTCTAGAATTGGTCTAACAAATGTTTAGGATACTGCAAAATCCCCATTCCCTCCCCATTCCTGGGGGAAAGATATTGCAAAATCTCCATTCCACCCCACTCTGGGGCCTGCCAGAGGTGGTATTTGCTGGTTCTTTGAACTATTCAAAATTTCCATAACTGGCTCTCCAGAACCGATCAGAACCTGCTGAAATTCATACTGCTGTATGCTTTATACACATTTGTTTATACTTATATTTGACAAACAAACAAACAAATAAAGCAATACCTTCTTAGGATACAGAGACTTTTTACTCCAAGGGGGCTTTAAGACAAGGCTTTCTGTGTACAGTGGTACCCCTACGTAAAAACACCTCTACTTATGAACTTTTCTAGATAAGAACCTGGTGTTCAAGATTTTTTTGCCTTTTCTCAAGAACCATTTTCCATTTACAAACCTGAGCCTCCAAAACTGTAACCAGAAAAGGCAGGGAGAAGCCTCCATGGGGCCTCTCTAGGAATCTCCTGGGAGGAAATAGGACTGGAAAAGGCAGGGAGAAGCCTCTGTGGGGCGTCTCTAGGAATCTCCTGGGAGGAAATAGGACCGGAAAAGGCAGGGAGAAGCCTCTGTGGGGCCTCTCTAGGAATCTCCTGGGAGGAAATAGGACTGGAAAAGGCAGGGAGAAGCCTCTGTGGGGCGTCTCTAGGAATCTCCTGGGAGGAAATAGGACCGGAAAAGGCAGGGAGAAGCCTCTGTGGGGCCTCTCTAGGAATCTCCTGGGAGGAAAAAGGGCCAGAAAAGGCGGGGAGAAGCCTCTGTGGGGTCTCTCAAGAATCTCCTCGGAAGAAACGGCCTCCATCCTCCCTGTGGTTTCCACAATCACACACATTATTTGCTTTTACATTGATTCCTATGGGAAAAATTGCTTCTTCTTACAAGCTTTTCTACTTAAGAATACCTCCGGAACCGCCTGCTACCGCATGAATCTCAGCGGCCGATAAGGTCCCACAGAGTTGGCCTTCTCCGGGTCCCGTCGACTAAACAATGTCGTCTGGCGGGCCCCAGGGGAAGAGCCTTCTCTGTGGTGGTCCCGGCCCTCTGGAATCAACTCCCCCCGGAGATTAGAATTGCTCCCACCCTCCTTGTCTTCTGTAAACTACTTAAGACCCACCTATACCGCCAGGCAAGGGGGATTTGAGACACCTTTCCCCCAGGCTTATTATAATTTATGTTTGGTATGTATGTGCTGTTTGGTTTTTAATTATGATAGGGTTTTTAGGTTTTTTTAATATTAGATTTATGCCTGTATAATACTGTTTTTATTGTGTTGTGAGCCACCCCGAGTCTTTGGAGAGGGGCGGCATACAAATCTAATAAATTATTATTATTATTATTATTAATTATTATTAAGAACCTGGTCACAGAACGGATGACGTTCATAAGTAGAGTTACCACTGTACCATCAATGACGTGTTTGTTTGCAAGCGGAATTCAGATCATATCATTTTCCAGTAGTGGCTCTCCTTTGGCTTCCAGATGTTATGATCTGTCCTTTTCCTGCCCATAAAACATATCCACCCAAATTGGTACAAAACCTAGAAGGGGGAAAAGATGAGATCGCTACCCTGTGTGATTTGATTGAGATCGCTTGGATGCTCCTGTTTCAAAAGTCCTGCACAGCCCTAAAGCGTTCGTTCGTTTTCGTTCATATTTTGTAATTTTTTTCCAGTTCTTTTTTTCTTCGACTCTGGCATCTCCTGGTACAGCGATATCAATAAACTTTACTCTTCAGCCCTCGACAACTGTGATATTTGGGGTGTTATGTTCTAAATGACCATCTGTTTTTATTATAAAGTCCCACAAGATCTTCACCATCCCATTCTCAGTAACCTTTTTTCACTTCGTGCTTTCACGATTTTTCAGATACAGGTATGTCATATTTTTTACATAATGACCAGTGGAATAATTTAGCAACTTGATCATGTCTAGCTTTGAAATCAGTTTGTGCAATTTTGCTGCATTCACATAGTAAGTGTGAAACAGTTTCAACTTTGTCCTTGAAAAGTCGGCACTTTGGTTTAAACAAACAATCAAATAAGTGAAATAGAATGCAAGGTTTAAAAGATTAATCATTAATATGTTCATCTCTTTTTTTAAATTGGAAACTATATTTTCTCGCTTTTTTTAAGTCTTTTTTTCCCTATTCTCTTTCAAGTTCTTCTCTAAAATGTTTCTTTTCTTCATTTTCTCTTACATAAAAATGTATAGTATTTACAGAGAACATAGACTAAAATGTTTTCAATTTGATGTAAAAACATATACAACTCCGTATGTGCTTTTGACAATACAACTCCATATACAACTCCGTATGTGCTTTTGACAAAAATCGGGATGTAAATCATCCCGAATATGCGTATTTTTTAAAATGTTTGTGTGTTTTTATATGTCTGTTTCATTTTAAATAAAAAATTTATTAAAAGGGGGGGAAAAGAAAAGTTGGCACTTTGTACTGTCAGTAGATTTTTGTATCTTCGTTTTGAATTGTAGTTTATTTCTGATTGTTGTCAAAGGCTGACAACATATAGACTGACAAAAACAAACAAAACCCTTAGGGTCCTGCTGGTTCTCATCTTGTCCAGCATTCTCCTCTTAGCCCATTAGATACTCCTGAGAAAGCCACAAGCCAAATTTGAGCTCAAGAACCCCATTCCCTTCCTACGTCCCTAGTAAAATATATTTGCGCACGGCAGCTCTTTATTCTTTAACAGCAATGTGTGGGTGTGAGTGTGAGTGTGGGTGGGTGGGTGTGCAGACAGATTCCAGCGGTTGCCATAGTGAAGGGCTGGCTTAAAGACTTTAAGTATAGGACTGTCCATGAAATTTCTGCCTGGTTTAATTGAGAATGGTGCTATAGTCTTCTTAAGGGGGTATTTATGACAATCAGGGTTCCCTTCCTGCCTTAGGCTTGCTTTAACCCTCGTTTTCCTTGGAAGGGCCTACATTACCAGATGGAGAACCGTACCCTTCGGGTAGCTAGCAAAATTATTATTATTATTATTTTATTTATTTATTATTTATTTATTTATTGGATTTGTATGCCGCCCCTCTCCGCAGACTCGAGGCGGCTAACAACAGCAATAGAAGACTGACTGACGGCAGAAAAAGACCTCATGGTCCATCTAGTCTGCCCTTATTCTATTTCCTTTATTTTATCTTACAATGGATATATGTTTATCCCAGGCATGTTTAAATTCAGTTACTGTGGATTTACCAACCACGTCTGCTGGAAGTTTGTTCCAAGGATCTACTACTCTTTCAGTGAAATAATATTTTCTCACGTTGCTTTTGATCTTTCCCCCAACTAACTTCAGATTGTGCCCCCTTGTTCTTGTGTTCACTTTCCTATTAAAAACACTTCCCTCCTGAACCTTATTTAACCCTTTAACATATTTAAATGTTTCGATTATGTCCCCCCATTTCCTTCTGTCCTCCAGACTATACAGATTGAGTTCATGAAGTCTTTCCTGATACGTTTTATGCTTAAGACCTTCCACCATTCTTGTAGCCCGTCTTTGGACCCCTTCAATTTTGTCAATATCTTTTTGTAGGTGAGGTCTCCAGAACTGAACACAGCGTACAATAAAACAGCATATAATAATTTTATTTGTTTTTGTCAAGTGAAGATATGATAATACAGTGGTACCTCTACTTAAGAACTTAATTCGTTCCGTGACCAGGTTCTTAAGTAGAAAAGTCTGTAATAAGAAGCCATTTTTCCCATAGGAATCAATGTAAGAGCAAATAATGCATGCAAACCCATTAGGAAAGAAATAAAAGCTTGGAATTTGGGTGGGAGGAGGAGGAGGAAGAAGAGGAGGAGGACAGTCACTGCTGAAGGAAGAAGGTGAGGTGAGGGGAATTTAAAAAATCCAAAACTTTAATGCTTAAATAAAAAAGAGGGACACTGAGGCGGCGAGGAGGAGCACGCGCCTCCTATACACCTGGCGTGAGGCTGCCTCCCATACACTGCACCAGAGAGAGAAACCCAGAGGGAATGGCAGGAAACTGGCCGGGCCTTTGTGCCGCTCTCAAATTTCCTGGGAAATTTTTCCGTGGTCAGGTTCTTAAGTAAAAAATGGTTCTTAAGAAGAGGCAAAAAAATGTTGAACACCCAGTTCTTATCTAAAAAATTCTTAAGTAGAGGGATTCTTAGGTAGAGGTACCACTGTATTTAAAATACATGATGCTAGTAAAAGTCAAAAATTTGAAAAAGAGTATTAGAAATAATAATATTCAAATACATGCAACTAGTTAAAATGAAGAACATTAAGGACGGGGGACGGAAGGCACGCTGGTGCACTTACGCACGGCCCTTACAGACCTCTTAGGAATCGGGAGAGGTCAATAGTGGATAGTCTAAGGGCAAAGTTTTGGGGGTGAGGAGATGATACTACAGAGTGTGGTAGTGAGTTCCATGCATCAACTACTCAGTTACTAAAGTCGTATTTCCTGCAGTTGAGTTTGGAGCGGTTTACATTAAGTTTGCATCTGTTGTGTGCTCGTGTGTTGTGGTGGTTGAAGCTGAAGTAGTCGTTGACAGGAAGGACCTTGAAGCCATAGTTCCCTCTAAGCTGAGCAGTGAGCAATCGCTCACTTAAAAATCATCATCAACTCAGAGTTTTCCAAACCTGCCCAGAAGCCGAGAGGGAAATTTTATTATTATTTCTGTGTCGCCCAGTCCCGAAGGGACTGTCGCTCAGACACTATACTTTTCCGCCCACCCCAAAAATTTTTTAGAGAGAACACTGCTGAAGCATATGATTTTGTGGACTGCTTAGATCGTGTTTAAGGCGATGTAGTTCTAAGCTTTCTAAATTAGTCGGGGGGGGGGTCTCTTGAATCAATCAGATTTAAGATAAAGATGAAAATAATCAGATAGCTGGTTTAGAGACTAACAGAGTTGGGAGGGACTTTGAAGGTCTTCTAGTCCAACCCCCTGCTTAGGCAGGAAAGCCTATACCAGTGATGGTGAACCAATGGCAGGGGGGCCACAGGTGGCATGCAGAGCCATACCTGCTGCTGGCAAGCGAGCCGTTGCCCTAGCTTAGCTTCAACATGCTTGTGTGTGCCAGCCATCTGATTTTTGGCTTGCAGAGAGGCTCTGGGAGGGCGCTTTTGGCTTCAAGGGAGCCTCCAGAGAGATGGGAGAGGGAGTTTTTACCTTCCCCCGGCTCCAAGGAAGCTTTTGGAGCCTGGGGAGGATGAAACACGAGCCTACTGGGCCCACCAGAAGTTGGGAAACAGGCTGTTCCTGGTCCTCCAGAGCAGTGTTTCCCAACCTTGGCAACTTGAAGATATCTGGACTTCAACTCCCAGAATTCTCCAGGCAGCAAGCTGGCTAGGGAATTCTGGGAGTTGAAGTCCATTGTCTTAAGGTCAACGAGATCAGGAAACATTGCTATATTGTAGAGCAGTGTTTCCCAATCCTAGCAATTTAAAGATATCTGGACTTCAATTCCCAGAATTCTCCAGCCAACATTCGCTGGCTGGGGAATTATGGGAGTTGAAGTCCAAATATCTTCAAGTTCCCAAGGTTGGGAAACACTGCTCCGGAGGGTCTCCAGTGGGTGGGGAAAGCTGTTTTCGCCCTCCCCAGGCTATTCCCCAGGCTATTCACATATGCACAATAGTGCTCACGCATGCTCTTTTGGCACCCAAGGAAAAAAAGGTTCACCATCACTGCCCTATACCATTTCGGACAAATGTTTGTCCACTCTCTTCTTAAAAACTTATTTATTTATTTACTTACTTACTTACTTACTTACTTACTTACTTACTTACTTACTTACTTACTTACTTACTTACTTACTTACTTACTTACTGGATTTGTATGCCGCCCCTCTCCGGAGACTCGGGGCGGCTAACAGCAACAATAAAGCAGTGTACAATAGTAGTCTGATGTTAGAAACAATTAAAACCCCATTAATATAAAAAACCAAACATACATACATACATACACACCATGCATAGAATTGTAAAGGCCTAGGGGGAAGAGGGTCTCAATTCCCCCATGCCTGATGGCAGAGATGGGTTTTAAGCAGCTTACGAAAGGCAAGGAGGGTGGGGGCAATTCTAATCTTTGGGGGGAGTTGGTTCCAGAGGGCCGGGGCCGCCACAGAGAAGGCTCTTCCCCTGGGGTAGCAGTAGTAGGTTCTAACAACTGTTGCTACTGGTTAATGTGTGTGCTCGCACAATACTTCTGTGCATGCAAAGAAGCATCCTGGGTGGTGAACGGAGCATCCTGTCACTGGTGCTACCAATTTACAGGACTGGGCTGAACTGGAAAGACGCGACAAAATGGACAATGCAAAATTGGTATAGGTATATGTTGGACCACATTCAATTTGAGATTATGGATAAAAGGATGAATTCGATGAATGAAACTGATTTGCGACAGCTCATGGGGCGATGGGACAAGGTAAGACGATGTATGGCGAGTAGGATCCGAGACCAAGCTATAAGAAACAAGTTGGAATCACTCTATAATATGTAAAGAAATATTTCACTCTTGGGTTTAAATGATTTATGCAAGAAATACCCCCAACTGGTGGGGGAGTATGATTGATTGTCTGGTGGTGGGATCACTGAGCACATGTTATATGTTATATGTTGTGTGTGCGTTTTATATTATAAAAAACAATAAAAATATTAATTAAAAAAAAGGACTGGGCTGAACCGGGAGCAACCCACCACTGTAGGGTACCCACAACATCTGGAGGCAAGCTGTTCCACTGATTAATTATTCTACGGTAACTGTCAGAAAATTTATCCTTATTTCTAGGTTGGCTCTCTCCTTGAATAATTTTCATCCATTGCTTCTTGTCCTGCCTTCAGGAGCTTTGGAAAATAGTTTGGTACCCTCATCGAGTCAATCTATTCTCCAAAGCACCTGAGGGTAGAACAAGAAGCAATGGGTGGCAACTAAACAAGGAGAGAAGCAACTGAGAACTAAGGAGAAATTTCCTGACAGTCAGAACGGTTGATCAGTGGAAGAGCTTGCCTCCAGAAGTTGTGAATGCTCCAACACTGGAAGTTTTTAAGAAGACGTTGGATAACCATCTGTCTGAAGTAGTGTAGGGTTTCCTGCCTGTTCTGTCGGGCTCTCTAGTAGAATCCTCCCAAAAATTCACAGGTGCAAATTTCAGACACACAGACGTTTGAAAATTCAAAACAATGTTCTTTATAATGAAAATTCACTTAAACCAAGCCCTCTTTTGGTATAGCAAAGAGCACTCGTCTCCAAACAAACTGGTAATTGGTACAAGTCCCTTATCAGTTGTGTGATACTTAGCTTAAAGCTGTGAGACAGTTCACAGTCCTTCTTCTTTCACAAAGTGAAACACACTTTGCTCTGGGTTAGTTTCAAAGCGGGGGAAAATCAGCACACAAAAGGTCAAAGGCAGCAAAGCAGGCACGAAACACAAGGATCAGATAATCCTCCACAATGGCCAAACCCACAGGCTGCTATTTATAGCAGCCTCACTAATTACCACAACCAGACCCAACCACAGGTGGCCTCATTTTCATTGATAATAATCTCTCAGTTGTTGTTGCCTATGCATCAGTCTCTACATGCGTGGCTGTATCATTAACTCTTGTTCTGAATCCAAGGAGGAGAGAGATAATTGATCTCCTTCTGAGCTGTCTGCCACAGTCTCCTCCTCCCTGTCACTCATGTCTTCTTGGTCAGAGGAGCCTCCATCATCAGATTCCACCGGGGGGCAAAACAGGCCTGCAGCATGTGGATGTCTCCCCCACATCCACAGTCCTTGGGGCAGGAGTTGGGCCAGAGCTAACCACAACACTGCCTAAGCAGGGGGTTGGACTAGAAGACCTCCAAGGTCCCTTCCAACTCTGTTATTCTATTCTATATATGGCTGTTTGGGAAGAAAATGAATCCACCCTGTGCTGACCATGCTATAAATATGATTGTTGCCTTCACAAGAGCTGCCCACTTATACAACACCCCAAAAGAAAAAGAAAACCGAGAGAACTAAAACAAAATAAAAGCACAGATACTACCCGGCGCTTGCATAAGCAACTTGAAAAAAGAACAGCTCATGATTTCATTTCAGTAGAAATGCAGAGAGTTTCAAATGAGAGAATTAGGGGGCTACATTAGCCCCAGAAGGGAAGTCCCACTGTCCTGGTGATTGGCTCAAAGTCACCCAACCATTTTTCATGCCTAAGGCGGGACTAGAACTCCCACTGCCTGATGATTGGCCCAAAGTCACCCCTCCATTTTTCATGCCTAAGGCGGGACTTGAACTCCCACTGTCCTGGTGATTGGCCCAAAGTCACCCCTCCATTTTTCATGCCTAAGGCGGGACTTGAACTCCCACTGCCTGATGATTGGCCCAAAGTCACCCAGCCATTTTTCATTGCTAAGGCGGGACTTGAACTCCCACTGTCCTGGTGATTGGCCCAAAGTCATCCAGCCACTTTTCATGGCTAAGGCGGGACTAGAACTCCCACTGTCCTGGTGATTGGCCCAACGTCATCCAGCCACTTTTCATGGATAAGGCGGGACTAGAACTCCCACTGTCCTAGTGATTGGCCCAAAGTCACCCAGCCATTTTTCATGCCTAAGGCGGGACTAGAACTCCCACTGTCCTGGTGATTGGCCCAAAGTCACCCAGCCAGTTTTCATGGCTAATACAGGACTAGAACTCACAGTCTCTTACTTTCTAGCCTTGTAACTTAACCACTAAACCAAAACTGGCTTTAATCATTGATTAGTTGTGACAGGTCTAGCCTATTCAATAGGTCAGGAATAAAGAGCAGAGATGGGTTTCAGCAGGTTCTGGAAAACCAGTAGCGGAAATTTTGAGTAGTTTGGGGAACCGGTAAATACCACCTCTGACTGGCCCCGCCCCATCTATTCTCCGCCTCCTGAGTCCCTGTTGATTGGCAGAAAATGGGGATTTTGCAGTTTCCTGCCCCTGCCATGCCCACCAAGCCACGCCCACAGAACTGGTAGTAAAACATTTTTGAATTCCACCACTGATAAACAGATGCTCTAAATTCGGGGTGGGGGGAGGCATTGGAGTTCCAAGAAGGTGTGTTTCTGCTGTCCAGTGATGGGCTACTGCCCCCACATGGAGGGGGCACACAGTGGGGGTAGTATGTTTATGCACTATTTATTGATTACTTTTTTAGTTTTTTAGTTGTCCTTCCTTTTCTAGTTCCTTAATATGATCCTTAATTATTTTTAAAATAGGAAATAATTAAATAGTATGTTTTTACCCATAATCGTTAGCTAGAACTGAACTTTTCCAGCAATTAAAGAAAATTGAGCCACTTGCCTAATCTGTTATCATACTGAACTTTGTGGAATCTGCATAAAACCTTAAAATGTTACTGTGGTCCTCCACAAATAATGCTGTCTATCATTTATCCTTTTTGTGGCAATTCACATAATGTGACTTAATCCAATGTTTCCCAACCTTGGCAACTTGAAGATATTTGGACTTCAACTCCCAGAATTCCCCAGCCAGCCTCAGCGAAATTTCAGCATCACAAAAACACGGAAGTCTGGAGGTGGGGTTTCGAGGACTTCTGTGTTTTTGTGATGCTGCAATTTCACTGAGGCTCCCCTCGCTGGGAAACCCCACCTCCAGACTTCTGTTGCCAGCGAAGCACCCGTTTTTGTGATGCTGGATTCCCTTGCTGGGATTTCCCCGCAGCATCGCAAAAACACGGAAGTCCGGAGGTGGGGTTTCCCATGGAGGGGAGCCTCAGGGGAATCCCAGCAGCGCAAAAACAGGCGCTTCGGCTGGCAAAAGGGGTGAGTTTTGGGCTTGCACGCATTAATCGCTTTTCCATTGATTCCTATGGGAAACATTGTTTCGTCTTACAAACTTTTCACCTTACAAACCTCGTCCCGGAACCAATTAAGTGAGGTATCACTGTACTTGTTTTTGTGAGTTGTAAATATTGTATGGATATTACTCTTAGGTATTTTTGGAGGGGTGCGAGCTTTTTTTCCTTGGGGGTAAGAAATACTACACCATGAGTCAATGGAATTCCTTGGTCATTCTTGTTGCCCTTTTTTGCACCTTGTGTCCAATATATGGCTGGGTCATTGGCAGTGAAGGGCTACCAAACTTTTTACTACCACACTGTGGGCGTGGCTTATGCAGGACGCCCTGCATTTTCTTTCAACATCTTTCAGTGCAAATTGGATGCTCTGGGGGTGGGGCTCCATTTTTGCAAACCCATCTGCATTGCCACCATCCGGGCAGTAGCCCACCCCTGGTCATTGGGCCTATACACACACCTATACACCTACACACGCACACCACAAAACCTCCCTCCCTTACCAAAAAGCAAACTGTATCATTTCTCTCCCAAAGGCTCTCTAGCACTGTCATAACCTTTGTTCGGTTTTTATTCTTCTGAAGACCATCTGTGATTATTGCAGGGCGTTTTTGTCTCTTTCTCTCTCCCCCCTCCCTTCTTCTTCTTTTAATCTGTAGACTTTAGGGAGCGTGATGGAAAAGGAACCGAACTGCTCTGTTGCTATTTTAAGCTATATCTGAGGCTAAAAATAGCTTGCCAGCTTGTAGATGCTCTGCTACTTGCATATCAATGGTCCGCTGGCTGGTCCCTGTTAGATCGCACTGTTGCTGGGGCATGTTTCTGCTGCATCCAATGCCTTCTTTCAAAAGGATAAAAATTAGCCCAATGAAATCAAGATTTATTTTTTTTAAAAAAATTCAACTTCAAACTATCCTTCCCGTAAAAGGTGGACACAACCTTGTGCGTTGCCGCCGTTTCGTTATTCTGGAGGTGGCATCTGTGGTGGGCTATATTCACAGCTGTGAAACAGCCTTACTCATATAGAAACACCTCACTTTCTCCTTCTTTCACACGTCTGAGTCGCAAGCCATTTTTTCCCTTCAGCTTGCAGCCTTCCTATTTTGGGGTTGTGCAGCAAAAGAGAGAGGGAGGGAGGGAGAGAGAGGGAGGGAGAGAGAAAGAGAGAGAGGGAGGGAGAGAGAAAGAGAGAGAAAGAGAGAAAGGGAGGGAGAGAAAGAGGGAGAGAGAGAAAGGGAGAGGGAGAGAGAAAGGGAGTAGGGAGAGAGAGAGAAAGAGAGAAAGAAAGAGAAGGAGAGAGAGAAAGAGAGAGAAAGAGAGGGAGGGAGAGAAAGAGGGAGAGAGGGAGAGGGAGAGAGGGAGAGGGAGTAGGGAGAGAGAGAGAGAAAGAGAGAGAAAGAGAGAAAGGGAGGGAGAGAAAGAGGGAGAGAGAGAAAGGGAGAGGGAGAGAGAAAGGGAGTAGGGAGAGAGAGAGAAAGAGAGAAAGAAAGAGAAGGAGAGAGAGAGAAAGAGAGAGAGAAAGAGAGAGAAAGAGAGAGAAAGAGGGAGAGAAAGAGGGAGAGAGGGAGAGGGAGAGAGGGAGAGGGAAAGAGAAAGGGAGTAGGGAGAGAGAGAGAGAGAAAGAGAGAGAAAGAGAGAGAGAGAAGGAGAGAGAGGGAGAGAAAGAGAGAGAGAGGGAGAGAAAGAGAGAGAGATGGAGAGAGAGAAAGAGAGAGGGAGAGAGAGAAAGAGAGAGAGAGAGAGAGGGAGAGAAGGAGGGAGAGAAAGAGAGAGAGAAAAAGAGAAGGAGAGAGAGGGAGAGAAAGAGAGAGAGAGGGAGAGAAAGAAAGAGAGAGAGGGAGGGAGAGAGAAAGAGAGAGAAAGGGAGAGAGGGGGGGAGAGAGAAAGAGAGAGAGAGAAAGGGAGAGAGGGAGAGAGAGAGAAAGAGAGGGAGATAGATAGATAGATAGATAGATAGATAGATAGATGGAGGGAGGGAGGGAGGAAGAGAAAGAGGGAGGGAGAGAGGGAGAAAGAGAGAGAAAAGGAGAGGGGGGAGAGAGAAAACACTGCAATATTTTATATTTTTCCTTTTCTAACAGTTAGAATTCAATCAGATGACAGCGACGGGCTTTTGTTTCATATTTGTGTTTTTGGAGAAGAGATTTTTTTGGGGATGGGATTCTCCTGACGGAGCGCGATGTCCTTGTGCTTATCTCATTACAGTGTCTTGTGTCTTTCAGTGTCTCATCGCCTCTCTAAGCAGCCTACAGGGGAATGGTGGTTCTTGGGCTGCCATCAAATGACAGGGAAAGATTTTATGAAAGAATGATGCCTCTGCTGGTGCCGGGGAAGGGGGGGGCATTTTGGGGAATGGGAAGCCTGGACGTTCACCTTGGCTTCAGGTAAGAGAGCAGACTAGAAAACCCAATGAGCCCAGTCACACTCTCCAGCCAGTGTTTCTGAAAAAAAGCACATCTAAGAGAAAAATGCAAATAAATTCTCAAGTGCCCTGGGAATACAATAGAAAAAAACAGAAGCCACTGCTGCTTAAGGAGAAAATAGGGTAAAATGACAAGGCAGTTTCTTTTTACCCTAGCTTGGTATTCATTCAGTGATGGGGGGGGGGATGACACAGTGAGGGTAGTAAGTTTATGTAGTATTTATTGAATACTTAATAATTTTTAAATCGTCCTTCCTTCTCTAGTACCTTAGAATGACCCTTAATTACTTTTAAAATAGGAAAGAAAGAAATAGCATATTTTTACCCATAGATTTATTTGTTTATTTTTATTTATATATTTAGTCCAATACATAATACACATTGAAGAGAATAGATATGTAGTAATATAACTAAAGAAATGAATAGAAGAAAAGATATAAAAGTATAGGTGAACAAATTTGAAAGGAAGAAAAGATAAATGAGATAAGGAGGGACACTGGTGCACTTATGCACGCCCCTTACTGACCTCTAAGGAATCTGGATAGGTCAACCGTGGATAATCTAAGGGTAAAGTGTTGGGGGTTTGGGGATGACACTATGGAGTCCGGTAATGAGTTCCACGCTTTGACAACTCGGTTACTGAAGTCATATTTTTTACAGTCAAGTTTGGAGTGGTTAATATTAAGTTTAAATCTGTTGTGTGCACTTGTGTTGTTGTGGTTGAAGCTGAAGTAGTCGCCGACAGGCAGGACATTGCAGCATATGATCTTTTGGGCAATACTTAGATCTTGTTTAAGGCGTCTTAGTTCTAGGCTTTCTAGGCCCAGGGTTGAAAGTCTAGTCTCGTAGGGCATTCTGTTTCGAGTGGAGGAGTGAAGGGCTCTTCTGGTGAAGTATCTTTGGACATTTTCAAGGGTGTTAATGTCTGAGATGCGATATGGGTTCCAAACAGATGAGCTGTATTCGAGGATGGGTCTGGATTTCTAGATTTTTGTCTACGAAATGGACCTCACACATCACACCCATGAGGGGCCCAGAGGGATTGAGTCAGTTGTAGGAGACTTGGCTATTGTTGGTGTACCTGACAGTGGCGATAGTTGACAGTGGTTTTTTCTACACAAAAACACATTCTGGTCATCTGCCAGTGGTTGTTTCTCTTCAGCCCGGGAAGGAGGTTTGCTGCAGCCAAGGATTTCACTGGGATATGAAATATGGATTTCACTGGGATTTAATCCCTAAGGTCATTCGCATGCAGTGATGGAGCTAAAACAGATGGCAACATAGAAATAGTTACTTGCTGAATTCACTTCTGCTTTTCTGAGAAAAAGAGAAGAATGGGAACTATGCTGCTTGCACAGCCATGTGTGGTGGGAGAGAGGCACGTGTGGTTTCTTGGTGATCAAATTTACACCACCACCACCATCTTCAAGAGTGTCAGCTATAGATAAAGCAACAAGATGCCTCAGACAATAATAGCCAGCATAGCCAATTGACTGTAAAAACGGACCATTAAAAAGTTATGCTTCCTTCCATAAGACGTGTTGTGGTTAGCTCTGGCCCGCTCCTGCCCCAAGGACTGTGGATGTGGGGGAGACATCCACATGCTGCAGGACTGTTTTGCCCCCGGTGGAATCTGATGATGAAGGCTCCTCTGACCAAGAAGACATGAGTGACAGGGAGGAGGAGAGTGTGGCAGACAGCTCAGAAGGAGATCAATTATCTAGCTCCTCCTTGGATTCGGAACAAGAGTTAATGATACAGCCACACATATGGAGAGCGATGCATAGGCAACAACAACTGAGAGATTATTATCAAAGAAAATGAGGCCACCTGTGGTTAGGTGGGGCTGTGGTAATTAGTGAGGCTGCTATAAATAACAACCTGTGGGTTTGGCCATTGTGGAGGATTATCTGATCATTGTGTTTCGTGACTGCTTTACTGACTTCGACCTTTGTGTGCTGATTTTTCCCCGCTTTGAAACTAAACCAGTGCAAAGTGTGTTTCACTTTGTGAAAGAAGAAGGACTTTGAATTGCCTCACAGCTGCAGCTAAGTATCACAGAACTGATAAGGGACTTGTACAAATTACCAGTTTGTTTGGAGGCGAGTGCTCTTGGCTATACCAAAAGAGGGCTTAGTTTAAGTGAATTTTCATTATAAAGAACATTGTTTTGAATTTTCAAACGTGTGTGTGTCTGAAATTTGTACCTGTGAATTTTTGGGAGAAGTCTACCAGAGAGCCCGACAGAACAAGACGGTTGTGCAAAGATTGTAATAGAAGGAGGTGAATCTATGTCCTGATCCATGACTTGCGGGGGGGTTTTCAGGCCGATTGTTCATCCAAAATCTTGGCAGGCCTTGCTAAAACCGTCAATGAGCTGTTGAAGGTCTTTGGCAGAATGAACAGTAACGGCAGCATCGTCAGCGAAGAGGAAATCCCGTAAGCATTTCAGTTGGACTTTAGACTTTGCTCTCAATCTAGAGAGGCTAAAGAGTTTTCTATCTGATCTAATCCGGAGAGAGGGTCCCGCTGTTACAGTTTCAAAAGCATGCTTTAGCATAACAGTAAAAAAGATCCCAAATAGAGATGGTGCAAGGACGCAGCCCTGTTTTACTCCACTTCATCTATCTATCTATCTATCTATCTATCTATCTATCTATCTATCTATCTATCTATCTATCTATCTATCTATCTATCTATCTACCTACCTACCTACCTACCTACCTACCTACCTACCTACCTAATCTATCTATCTATCTATCTATCTATCTATCTATCTATCTATCTATCTATCTATCTATCTATCTATCCATCCATCCATCCATCCATCCATCCATCCATCCATCCATCCATCCATCTATCTATCTATCTATCATCTATCTATTTATTGGATTTGTATGCCGCCCCTCTCCATAGACTCGGGGCGGCTAACAACAATGATAAAAAACAACATGTAACAATTCAATTAATAAAACAACTAAAAACCCTTATTACAAAACCAAACATACACACACACAAACATACCATGCATAACTTGTAATGGCCTGGGGGGAAGGAATATCTTAACTCCCCCATGCCTGGCGGCATAAGTGAGTCTTGAGTAGTTTATGAAAGACAGGGAGGGTGGGGGCAGTTCTAATCTCCGGGGAGAGTTGGTTCCAGAGGGACGGGGCCGCCACAGAGAAGGCTCTTCCCCTGGGTCCTGCCAAATGACATTGTTTAGTCGACGGGACCCGGAGAAGGCCAACTCTGTGGGACCTTATCAGTCGCTGGGATTCGTGCGGTAGCAGGCGGTTCCGGAGGTAATCTGGTCCAATGCCATGTAGGGCTTTAAAGGTCATGACCAACACTTTGAATTGTGACCGGAAACTGATCGGCAGCCAATGCAAAACATGGAGTGTTGAAGAAACGTGGGCGAATCTTGGAAGCCCCACGATGGCTCTCGCGGCTGCGTTCTGCACGATCTGAAGTTTCCGAACACTTTTCAAAGGTAGCCCCATGTAGAGAGCGTTGCACTTTGAATGACAAAGGGATCTGATGTCAAGGCATCAAAAATTACCGTGGCCTTCATTTCCTCACGAAAGGACCTGATGATGTTGAGGAGCTGGGGTAGACAGCTGATCTCGGGGAGGATTTTATAAAGTGCGGGAGCAAAAATATCAGCGAAAATAGCTGAAGTCTCGTTCTCTTGCACATCGTCACGTGATATTTGGCTTTCTATGCCTGCGCAGAAGCCAAATCTCACACAGACAGGCGCCTGCAAAACCGATGTGTGCCCGCCCGCCCGCAATGGCCTCCAAGGGATCTCCAGTAGGAGGTAAGAAGAGCGGCTCTTCACTGCATACCAGTGGTTAACCACAGGTGAAATCCCACAGGTTCTGATGTGGAAATTTTGAGTAACATAGAAACATAGAAGATTGACGGCAGATAAAGATCTCATGGTCCATCTAGTCTGCCCTTATATTATTTCCTGTATTTTATCTTAGGATGGATATATGTTTATCCCAGGCATGTTTAAATTCAGTTACTGTGGATTTACCAACCACGTCTGCTGGAAGTTTGTTCCAAGGATCTACTGCTCTTTCAGTAAAATAATATTTTCTCACGTTGCTTCTGATCTTTCCCCCAACTCACCTCAGATTGTGCCCTCTTGTTCTTGTGTTCACTTTCCTATTGAAAACACTTCCCTCCTGATCCTTATTTAACCCTTTAACATATTTAAATGTTTTGATCATGTCCCCCCTTTTCCTTCTGTCCTCCAGACTATACAGATTGAGTTCATGAAGTCTTTCCTGATACGTTTTATGCTTAAGGCCTTCCACCATTCTTGTAGCCCGTCTTGGGACCTGTTCGATTTTACTCTTTACTCTTGGAAGCAATGTGAGAAAATATTGTTTTACTGAAAGAGTAGTAGATGCTTGGAACAAACTTCCAGGAGGTGTGGTTGGTAAATCCACAGTAACTGAATTTAAACATGCCTGGAATAAACATATATCCATCCTAAGATAAAATACAGGAAATAGTATAAGGGCAGACAAGATGGACCATGGGGTCTTTTTCTGCCGTCAGTCTTCTATGTTTCTATGTTTATCAATCTCTTTTGGTAGGTGAGGTCTCCAGAACTGAACCCAGTATTCCAAATGGGGTCTCACCACCAGCGCTCCATACAGCGGGATCACAATCTCCCTCTTCCTGCTTGTTATACCTCTAGCTATGCAGCCAAGCATTCTACTTGCTTTCCCTACCACCTGACTGCACTGCTCACCCATTTTGAGACTGTCAGAAATCACCACCCCTAAATCCTTCTCTTCTGAAGTTTTTGCTAACACAGAACTGCCAATACAACACTCGAATAGAGGATTCTTTTCCCCCAAGTGCATTATTTTACATTTGAAAACATTAAACTGTAGTTTCCATTGCTTCCATAGAAGAAAGTGTAGGTTGCTCTGGTTGAAATGAGTAGTTTGGGTGGGAATGGAGGTTTTGCAGTATTCTTCCCCTGCCACGCCTACCATGCCACGGCCACTAAGCCACATCCACAGAACCAGTAGTAAAAAAAGATGTGGATTTCACCTCTGAGGTTAACTGCTCTATGTTGGCAAGTCTATGGATCAGCATTAATGGTCTCTACTGTCAATAATGTTACGATCCTGATTAAGTCTCAGAGCACCTAT
Source organism: Erythrolamprus reginae (assembly GCF_031021105.1). NCBI lineage: Eukaryota > Metazoa > Chordata > Lepidosauria > Squamata > Dipsadidae > Erythrolamprus > Erythrolamprus reginae. The sequence goes on from NC_091954.1 coordinate 107,283,378, forward strand.
TCAGGACAGTACATCTTCATTGGGTACAATGGATTTGAACCAGAGCAACCTGCACTTCCTTCTATTTTTAGATCCCTCTTCTGTACTCTTTCTTTTGATTTTTTTGCAAAAAGAAATAGAGGGAGACCAGGATAGATCTATTTTGAGCTTTTTAGCTCTCGTCAGCTAGCCATACCCTCATAGGAGTTTTAAAAAAAATATTTTAGAAACAACATAGAAGACTGACGGCAGAAAAAGACCTCATGGTCCATCTAGTCTGCCCTTATACTATTTCCTGTATTTTTTATCTTAGGATGGATATATGTTTATCCCAGGCATGTTTAAATTCAGTGACTGTGGATTTACCAACCACGTCTGCTGGAAGTTTGTTCCAAGGATCTACTACTCTTTCAGTAAAATAATATTTTCTCATGTTGCTTTTGATCTTTCCCCCAACTAACTTCAGATTGTGTCCCCTTTTTATTGATTTTTTTACAATATAAATACTCATAGGATTCAAACCAGGGTTAAAGGTTCTAATCACTAGGCCACAGGTTCTGTTCATTTTTTATCAGTTGAGCCAGGGGAAATTGAAATGTTTTTCGGTCAAGTCAACCGGGCAGATCCAAATATGGAAGGGAACTGCTCCTTTTTCCTCTCAGCCCCACTCCGAGGCTCAAGAGAATCCCAGCAGCGCAAGAACCCGTGCTTTGGGTGACAACGGAAGTCCGGAGATGGGGATTCCCAGCGGTGCAAGGCAAAAGGGGTGACTTTTGGGATGGGTTTGCACGCATTATTCACTTTTACATTGATTCCTATGGGGAAAATTGCTTCTTCTTACGAACTTTTCTACTTATGAACCTGGTCACGGAATGAATTAAGTTCATAAGTAGAGGTACCACTGTATATATATATATATATATATATATATATATATATATATATACAGTGATACCTCATCTTACAAACCCCTTGTCACACGAACTTTTCGTGATACGAACCCGGGGTTTAAGATTTTTTTGCCTCTTCTTCTGAATTATTTTCAACTTACGAACCTGCCACCACCGCTGGGATGCCCCAGCTCCAGACTTCCGTTGCCCGCGAAGTGGCCGTTTTTGTGATGCTGGTATTCCCCTGCTGGTATTCCCCCACAGCATCGCAAAAACATGGAAGTCCAGAGGTGGGGTTTCCCATGGAGGGGAGCCTCAGGGGAATCCCAGCAGCGCAAAAACGGGCGCTTCGGCTGACAAAAGGGGTAAATTTTGGACTTGCACACATTAATTGCTTTTCCATTGATTCCTATGGGAAACATTGTTTTGTCTTACGAATTTTTCACCTTACGAACCTCATCCCGGAACCAATTAAGTTAGTAAGACAAGGTATCACTGTATATATATATATATATCTGTCAAGTCACCCGGCAGATCCAAATATGATATATATATATATATATATATTTGTTTTCGTAAATTTTCACGGGTATATGTATGTAGATTGTTCTGAGTTCGGGTTTTGCCCTGTGTAATGTTTTGCATGTCTATGCGACGTTTCGGTAAAATCACATTTACCATCATCAGGCTGGAGTTCCAATCTCTGTGTTTTTGCAAATGAATATTAGCAACTGACATTCCTTCTTAGCATGTAGTGTGGGGGTGGAGATTTGCTTTGAATGTAGCAAATAGATTGGGTGACTATGCTTCCGTGATCTGATTGGTTGGTGTAATCATGGTTATAGAAGGAATGGTATGAAGATTATGAAGTGTTTTGTTTAAGTCTGATTTCCAAATATAAAATTCTAAAATCATAATAATTAAAGGATTGACATATTGATTATAATGAAGTTTTTATTTTGTTTAAGGCTGGTTTCCAAATCTCTGGCAGACGTGAGGTATCATCCCGTTTATTTAAACAAAAAGATCTTTTTTCAATTTCAATAGCTTCTAGAGAGATTCTTTTATATAAATTCTCTGTTTTGTGGAGTAATTTAGTTTTTTCAAAGTCAATTTCGTGCCCTGTTCTTTTAATGTGCTGGACAAGGGAGGAGGTCTTCTCCTGTTTCTTGACTGCATTCATATGTTCTGCCATGCGCTGGCTCACTCTTCGGTTAGTTTGTCCAATGTATGTGGCTGCACATGTTTTGCAAGGGATTTCATAGATACCTTGGTATTCTAATTGGATTTTATCTTTGGGGCTCCTTAGGATATTAGATATTTTTTGGTTAGTGCAAAATGAGGTTTTGATGTTATGTTTTTGTAGAATTTTACTAATTTTATCCGTGGTGCCTTTGATGTAAGGAAGGATGGTGGTGCCATTGTCCTGTTCTTGATCTTGTTTTTTGGGGGGTGTCTCTTTATTGATTAGGTTTGTTATTGTTTTCTCTTTGAATCCATTAGAAATTAGTACATCTTTGAGTTTGTTCAATTCAGTTTTTAAGTGCTCATGGTCAGCTAAGCGTTTGGTTCTGGTGATGAGAGTTTTGGCCACTGAGGTGATTTGTGCGGGGTGGTGGTGTGAGTGTGCATTTAGATAACGGTTGGTATGGGTTTTCTTTTGGTAGATAGTATGTCCTAGGCTGCCATTGGGTTTTTTATAGACCAGTACATCTAGAAAGGGAAGTTGATCATTGATTTCTGTTTCCATAGTAAACTGTATTTTGGGGTGTAGGCTGTTGAGATGAGTGAGGAAATTGTCTAGTTTTTCTTTACCATGTGGCCAAATTACAAAGGTATCATCAACATATCTCAGCCAAAGTTTGGGTTTGTATTTGGCTTGCTCTAAAGCATTATTTTCGAAATATTCCATATAGAGGTTGGCTATGACAGGTGATAGAGGTGATCCCATGGGGGCTCCCTCTATTTGTTTATATCTTTGTTCATTATAGATGAAGTATGTATTGGTCAGGCAGTGGTTGGTAAGGTCTAGGATATATTTGGGGGGTTTGTGTTTGTCTTGGATAGCTGTCAAGGCTTCTGTAATAGGTATTTGTGTGAACAGGGACACGACATCGAAACTTACAAGTAGGTCATCGGGTTGTAGGTTTTGTTTTTTAATTATTTGTATAAAGTGGGATGAATTTTGAACATATGAGGTAATAGTTTCTGTATATGGTTGAAGGTATTTGGCTAAAAATTTGGCAAGGTTTTGTAGAGGGGAGCCTATAGAACTGACTATTGGCCTGAGAGGTATTCCTTCTTTGTGTATTTTTGGAAGGCCATAGAGTTTTGGACATATGGAAGATTTTTCTCTGGGGATGATTTTTTGCTGGATTTCTTCGCTGATGGGAGAGGCCTTGATTTTAGATTTGGTGGTTTTTTCTAGGTAGGTGGTAGGATCTGTGCTTAGGAGTTTGTAGGCCGGATTTTTTAGAAGATTTGTCATTTTTTCTTTGTATTCTGCTGTGTTCATTACTATAGTGGAGTTTCCTTTATCAGCTGGAAGGATTATTATATCCTGGTTTTTCTTTAGATTGATAAGTGCCTCTCTTTCTTCCTGCTGTATGTTACTTTTTGGAGGTTTACTAGAGCACAGAATATTAGTGACTTGGAGTCTAATTTTGTTAGCAGTATCTGGGTTGATCCCATGCAAAGTTGTTTCAATTCCACATATGATATTTTCAGTTGGTATTCGTCTTGGAGTTATTGCAAAATTAAATCCTTTTGAAAGAATATTGGTTTCTGTAGTGGTGAGTATCTTGTCTGATATGTTATGTACTGTTTTGGTCATAAGTTGTTGTGGAGGGCTGGGTTTTTGCTGTACCTCTAGTATTTGGAGTTTCTTATTATGTGTGTCTGTTTTGTATTGGGTTTCTGTTTCTGCCCTCCAGATTGATATTTGTTTGAATTTATCCCAGAGTAAAGGATGTATTTGGTTACTGATTTTAAGGTGAAGAGAGAGTAGACTTTTGTTGATTTCATCAAGTATGAATCTTTTTTTGTGGAGTTCATTTCTGATTAGGGCTAATTCAGTTCTTTTTAGGATCCTCTCTATGGTTGGGGTTTTTGGGTGGAATTTTAGTTGGAAGTATTTGGGAATTATTTTTTTGTCCCTGCAGTTGCGTAGGAATGTGAGATCACATAAGATGGAGGCTTTTCTGACTTCAAGTTTTTCATAGGTCCTAGTCAGTAGGAAAGTGTCCTCCCCGTAGAGGCCAGATATTTGTTTTCGTAAATTTTCACGGGTATATGTATGTAGATTGTTCTGAGTTCGGGTTTTGCCCTGTGTAATGTTTTGCATGTCTATGCGACGTTTCGGTAAAATCACATTTACCATCATCAGGCTGGAGTTCCAATCTCTGTGTTTTTGCAAATGAATATTAGCAACTGACATTCCTTCTTAGCATGTAGTGTGGGGGTGGAGATTTGCTTTGAATGTAGCAAATAGATTGGGTGACTATGCTTCCGTGATCTGATTGGTTGGTGTAATCATGGTTATAGAAGGAATGGTATGAAGATTATGAAGTGTTTTGTTTAAGTCTGATTTCCAAATATAAAATTCTAAAATCATAATAATTAAAGGATTGACATATTGATTATAATGAAGTTTTTATTTTGTTTAAGGCTGGTTTCCAAATCTCTGGCAGACGTGAGGTATCATCCCGTTTATTTAAACAAAAAGATCTTTTTTCAATTTCAATAGCTTCTAGAGAGATTCTTTTATATAAATTCTCTGTTTTGTGGAGTAATTTAGTTTTTTCAAAGTCAATTTCGTGCCCTGTTCTTTTAATGTGCTGGACAAGGGAGGAGGTCTTCTCCTGTTTCTTGACTGCATTCATATGTTCTGCCATGCGCTGGCTCACTCTTCGGTTAGTTTGTCCAATGTATGTGGCTGCACATGTTTTGCAAGGGATTTCATAGATACCTTGGTATTCTAATTGGATTTTATCTTTGGGGCTCCTTAGGATATTAGATATTTTTTGGTTAGTGCAAAATGAGGTTTTGATGTTATGTTTTTGTAGAATTTTACTAATTTTATCCGTGGTGCCTTTGATGTAAGGAAGGATGGTGGTGCCATTGTCCTGTTCTTGATCTTGTTTTTTGGGGGGTGTCTCTTTATTGATTAGGTTTGTTATTGTTTTCTCTTTGAATCCATTAGAAATTAGTACATCTTTGAGTTTGTTCAATTCAGTTTTTAAGTGCTCATGGTCAGCTAAGCGTTTGGTTCTGGTGATGAGAGTTTTGGCCACTGAGGTGATTTGTGCGGGGTGGTGGTGTGAGTGTGCATTTAGATAACGGTTGGTATGGGTTTTCTTTTGGTAGATAGTATGTCCTAGGCTGCCATTGGGTTTTTTATAGACCAGTACATCTAGAAAGGGAAGTTGATCATTGATTTCTGTTTCCATAGTAAACTGTATTTTGGGGTGTAGGCTGTTGAGATGAGTGAGGAAATTGTCTAGTTTTTCTTTACCATGTGGCCAAATTACAAAGGTATCATCAACATATCTCAGCCAAAGTTTGGGTTTGTATTTGGCTTGCTCTAAAGCATTATTTTCGAAATATTCCATATAGAGGTTGGCTATGACAGGTGATAGAGGTGATCCCATGGGGGCTCCCTCTATTTGTTTATATCTTTGTTCATTATAGATGAAGTATGTATTGGTCAGGCAGTGGTTGGTAAGGTCTAGGATATATTTGGGGGGTTTGTGTTTGTCTTGGATAGCTGTCAAGGCTTCTGTAATAGGTATTTGTGTGAACAGGGACACGACATCGAAACTTACAAGTAGGTCATCGGGTTGTAGGTTTTGTTTTTTAATTATTTGTATAAAGTGGGATGAATTTTGAACATATGAGGTAATAGTTTCTGTATATGGTTGAAGGTATTTGGCTAAAAATTTGGCAAGGTTTTGTAGAGGGGAGCCTATAGAACTGACTATTGGCCTGAGAGGTATTCCTTCTTTGTGTATTTTTGGAAGGCCATAGAGTTTTGGACATATGGAAGATTTTTCTCTGGGGATGATTTTTTGCTGGATTTCTTCGCTGATGGGAGAGGCCTTGATTTTAGATTTGGTGGTTTTTTCTAGGTAGGTGGTAGGATCTGTGCTTAGGAGTTTGTAGGCCGGATTTTTTAGAAGATTTGTCATTTTTTCTTTGTATTCTGCTGTGTTCATTACTATAGTGGAGTTTCCTTTATCAGCTGGAAGGATTATTATATCCTGGTTTTTCTTTAGATTGATAAGTGCCTCTCTTTCTTCCTGCTGTATGTTACTTTTTGGAGGTTTACTAGAGCACAGAATATTAGTGACTTGGAGTCTAATTTTGTTAGCAGTATCTGGGTTGATCCCATGCAAAGTTGTTTCAATTCCACATATGATATTTTCAGTTGGTATTCGTCTTGGAGTTATTGCAAAATTAAATCCTTTTGAAAGAATATTGGTTTCTGTAGTGGTGAGTATCTTGTCTGATATGTTATGTACTGTTTTGGTCATAAGTTGTTGTGGAGGGCTGGGTTTTTGCTGTACCTCTAGTATTTGGAGTTTCTTATTATGTGTGTCTGTTTTGTATTGGGTTTCTGTTTCTGCCCTCCAGATTGATATTTGTTTGAATTTATCCCAGAGTAAAGGATGTATTTGGTTACTGATTTTAAGGTGAAGAGAGAGTAGACTTTTGTTGATTTCATCAAGTATGAATCTTTTTTTGTGGAGTTCATTTCTGATTAGGGCTAATTCAGTTCTTTTTAGGATCCTCTCTATGGTTGGGGTTTTTGGGTGGAATTTTAGTTGGAAGTATTTGGGAATTATTTTTTTGTCCCTGCAGTTGCGTAGGAATGTGAGATCACATAAGATGGAGGCTTTTCTGACTTCAAGTTTTTCATAGGTCCTAGTCAGTAGGAAAGTGTCCTCCCCGTAGAGGCCAGATATTTGTTTTCGTAAATTTTCACGGGTATATGTATGTAGATTGTTCTGAGTTCGGGTTTTGCCCTGTGTAATGTTTTGCATGTCTATGCGACGTTTCGGTAAAATCACATTTACCATCATCAGGCTGGAGTTCCAATCTCTGTGTTTTTGCAAATGAATATTAGCAACTGACATTCCTTCTTAGCATGTAGTGTGGGGGTGGAGATTTGCTTTGAATGTAGCAAATAGATTGGGTGACTATGCTTCCGTGATCTGATTGGTTGGTGTAATCATGGTTATAGAAGGAATGGTATGAAGATTATGAAGTGTTTTGTTTAAGTCTGATTTCCAAATATAAAATTCTAAAATCATAATAATTAAAGGATTGACATATTGATTATAATGAAGTTTTTATTTTGTTTAAGGCTGGTTTCCAAATCTCTGGCAGACGTGAGGTATCATCCCGTTTATTTAAACAAAAAGATCTTTTTTCAATTTCAATAGCTTCTAGAGAGATTCTTTTATATAAATTCTCTGTTTTGTGGAGTAATTTAGTTTTTTCAAAGTCAATTTCGTGCCCTGTTCTTTTAATGTGCTGGACAAGGGAGGAGGTCTTCTCCTGTTTCTTGACTGCATTCATATGTTCTGCCATGCGCTGGCTCACTCTTCGGTTAGTTTGTCCAATGTATGTGGCTGCACATGTTTTGCAAGGGATTTCATAGATACCTTGGTATTCTAATTGGATTTTATCTTTGGGGCTCCTTAGGATATTAGATATTTTTTGGTTAGTGCAAAATGAGGTTTTGATGTTATGTTTTTGTAGAATTTTACTAATTTTATCCGTGGTGCCTTTGATGTAAGGAAGGATGGTGGTGCCATTGTCCTGTTCTTGATCTTGTTTTTTGGGGGGTGTCTCTTTATTGATTAGGTTTGTTATTGTTTTCTCTTTGAATCCATTAGAAATTAGTACATCTTTGAGTTTGTTCAATTCAGTTTTTAAGTGCTCATGGTCAGCTAAGCGTTTGGTTCTGGTGATGAGAGTTTTGGCCACTGAGGTGATTTGTGCGGGGTGGTGGTGTGAGTGTGCATTTAGATAACGGTTGGTATGGGTTTTCTTTTGGTAGATAGTATGTCCTAGGCTGCCATTGGGTTTTTTATAGACCAGTACATCTAGAAAGGGAAGTTGATCATTGATTTCTGTTTCCATAGTAAACTGTATTTTGGGGTGTAGGCTGTTGAGATGAGTGAGGAAATTGTCTAGTTTTTCTTTACCATGTGGCCAAATTACAAAGGTATCATCAACATATCTCAGCCAAAGTTTGGGTTTGTATTTGGCTTGCTCTAAAGCATTATTTTCGAAATATTCCATATAGAGGTTGGCTATGACAGGTGATAGAGGTGATCCCATGGGGGCTCCCTCTATTTGTTTATATCTTTGTTCATTATAGATGAAGTATGTATTGGTCAGGCAGTGGTTGGTAAGGTCTAGGATATATTTGGGGGGTTTGTGTTTGTCTTGGATAGCTGTCAAGGCTTCTGTAATAGGTATTTGTGTGAACAGGGACACGACATCGAAACTTACAAGTAGGTCATCGGGTTGTAGGTTTTGTTTTTTAATTATTTGTATAAAGTGGGATGAATTTTGAACATATGAGGTAATAGTTTCTGTATATGGTTGAAGGTATTTGGCTAAAAATTTGGCAAGGTTTTGTAGAGGGGAGCCTATAGAACTGACTATTGGCCTGAGAGGTATTCCTTCTTTGTGTATTTTTGGAAGGCCATAGAGTTTTGGACATATGGAAGATTTTTCTCTGGGGATGATTTTTTGCTGGATTTCTTCGCTGATGGGAGAGGCCTTGATTTTAGATTTGGTGGTTTTTTCTAGGTAGGTGGTAGGATCTGTGCTTAGGAGTTTGTAGGCCGGATTTTTTAGAAGATTTGTCATTTTTTCTTTGTATTCTGCTGTGTTCATTACTATAGTGGAGTTTCCTTTATCAGCTGGAAGGATTATTATATCCTGGTTTTTCTTTAGATTGATAAGTGCCTCTCTTTCTTCCTGCTGTATGTTACTTTTTGGAGGTTTACTAGAGCACAGAATATTAGTGACTTGGAGTCTAATTTTGTTAGCAGTATCTGGGTTGATCCCATGCAAAGTTGTTTCAATTCCACATATGATATTTTCAGTTGGTATTCGTCTTGGAGTTATTGCAAAATTAAATCCTTTTGAAAGAATATTGGTTTCTGTAGTGGTGAGTATCTTGTCTGATATGTTATGTACTGTTTTGGTCATAAGTTGTTGTGGAGGGCTGGGTTTTTGCTGTACCTCTAGTATTTGGAGTTTCTTATTATGTGTGTCTGTTTTGTATTGGGTTTCTGTTTCTGCCCTCCAGATTGATATTTGTTTGAATTTATCCCAGAGTAAAGGATGTATTTGGTTACTGATTTTAAGGTGAAGAGAGAGTAGACTTTTGTTGATTTCATCAAGTATGAATCTTTTTTTGTGGAGTTCATTTCTGATTAGGGCTAATTCAGTTCTTTTTAGGATCCTCTCTATGGTTGGGGTTTTTGGGTGGAATTTTAGTTGGAAGTATTTGGGAATTATTTTTTTGTCCCTGCAGTTGCGTAGGAATGTGAGATCACATAAGATGGAGGCTTTTCTGACTTCAAGTTTTTCATAGGTCCTAGTCAGTAGGAAAGTGTCCTCCCCGTAGAGGCCAGATATTTGTTTTCGTAAATTTTCACGGGTATATGTATGAAGATTGTTCTGAGTTCGGGTTTTGCCCTGTGTAATGTTTTGCATGTCTATGCGACGTTTCGGTAAAATCACATTTACCATCATCAGGCTGGAGTTCCAATCTCTGTGTTTTTGCAAATGAATATTAGCAACTGACATTCCTTCTTAGCATGTAGTGTGGGGGTGGAGATTTGCTTTGAATGTAGCAAATAGATTGGGTGACTATGCTTCCGTGATCTGATTGGTTGGTGTAATCATGGTTATAGAAGGAATGGTATGAAGATTATGAAGTGTTTTGTTTAAGTCTGATTTCCAAATATAAAATTCTAAAATCATAATAATTAAAGGATTGACATATTGATTATAATGAAGTTTTTATTTTGTTTAAGGCTGGTTTCCAAATCTCTGGCAGACGTGAGGTATCATCCCGTTTATTTAAACAAAAAGATCTTTTTTCAATTTCAATAGCTTCTAGAGAGATTCTTTTATATAAATTCTCTGTTTTGTGGAGTAATTTAGTTTTTTCAAAGTCAATTTCGTGCCCTGTTCTTTTAATGTGCTGGACAAGGGAGGAGGTCTTCTCCTGTTTCTTGACTGCATTCATATGTTCTGCCATGCGCTGGCTCACTCTTCGGTTAGTTTGTCCAATGTATGTGGCTGCACATGTTTTGCAAGGGATTTCATAGATACCTTGGTATTCTAATTGGATTTTATCTTTGGGGCTCCTTAGGATATTAGATATTTTTTGGTTAGTGCAAAATGAGGTTTTGATGTTATGTTTTTGTAGAATTTTACTAATTTTATCCGTGGTGCCTTTGATGTAAGGAAGGATGGTGGTGCCATTGTCCTGTTCTTGATCTTGTTTTTTGGGGGGTGTCTCTTTATTGATTAGGTTTGTTATTGTTTTCTCTTTGAATCCATTAGAAATTAGTACATCTTTGAGTTTGTTCAATTCAGTTTTTAAGTGCTCATGGTCAGCTAAGCGTTTGGTTCTGGTGATGAGAGTTTTGGCCACTGAGGTGATTTGTGCGGGGTGGTGGTGTGAGTGTGCATTTAGATAACGGTTGGTATGGGTTTTCTTTTGGTAGATAGTATGTCCTAGGCTGCCATTGGGTTTTTTATAGACCAGTACATCTAGAAAGGGAAGTTGATCATTGATTTCTGTTTCCATAGTAAACTGTATTTTGGGGTGTAGGCTGTTGAGATGAGTGAGGAAATTGTCTAGTTTTTCTTTACCATGTGGCCAAATTACAAAGGTATCATCAACATATCTCAGCCAAAGTTTGGGTTTGTATTTGGCTTGCTCTAAAGCATTATTTTCGAAATATTCCATATAGAGGTTGGCTATGACAGGTGATAGAGGTGATCCCATGGGGGCTCCCTCTATTTGTTTATATCTTTGTTCATTATAGATGAAGTATGTATTGGTCAGGCAGTGGTTGGTAAGGTCTAGGATATATTTGGGGGGTTTGTGTTTGTCTTGGATAGCTGTCAAGGCTTCTGTAATAGGTATTTGTGTGAACAGGGACACGACATCGAAACTTACAAGTAGGTCATCGGGTTGTAGGTTTTGTTTTTTAATTATTTGTATAAAGTGGGATGAATTTTGAACATATGAGGTAATAGTTTCTGTATATGGTTGAAGGTATTTGGCTAAAAATTTGGCAAGGTTTTGTAGAGGGGAGCCTATAGAACTGACTATTGGCCTGAGAGGTATTCCTTCTTTGTGTATTTTTGGAAGGCCATAGAGTTTTGGACATATGGAAGATTTTTCTCTGGGGATGATTTTTTGCTGGATTTCTTCGCTGATGGGAGAGGCCTTGATTTTAGATTTGGTGGTTTTTTCTAGGTAGGTGGTAGGATCTGTGCTTAGGAGTTTGTAGGCCGGATTTTTTAGAAGATTTGTCATTTTTTCTTTGTATTCTGCTGTGTTCATTACTATAGTGGAGTTTCCTTTATCAGCTGGAAGGATTATTATATCCTGGTTTTTCTTTAGATTGATAAGTGCCTCTCTTTCTTCCTGCTGTATGTTACTTTTTGGAGGTTTACTAGAGCACAGAATATTAGTGACTTGGAGTCTAATTTTGTTAGCAGTATCTGGGTTGATCCCATGCAAAGTTGTTTCAATTCCACATATGATATTTTCAGTTGGTATTCGTCTTGGAGTTATTGCAAAATTAAATCCTTTTGAAAGAATATTGGTTTCTGTAGTGGTGAGTATCTTGTCTGATATGTTATGTACTGTTTTGGTCATAAGTTGTTGTGGAGGGCTGGGTTTTTGCTGTACCTCTAGTATTTGGAGTTTCTTATTATGTGTGTCTGTTTTGTATTGGGTTTCTGTTTCTGCCCTCCAGATTGATATTTGTTTGAATTTATCCCAGAGTAAAGGATGTATTTGGTTACTGATTTTAAGGTGAAGAGAGAGTAGACTTTTGTTGATTTCATCAAGTATGAATCTTTTTTTGTGGAGTTCATTTCTGATTAGGGCTAATTCAGTTCTTTTTAGGATCCTCTCTATGGTTGGGGTTTTTGGGTGGAATTTTAGTTGGAAGTATTTGGGAATTATTTTTTTGTCCCTGCAGTTGCGTAGGAATGTGAGATCACATAAGATGGAGGCTTTTCTGACTTCAAGTTTTTCATAGGTCCTAGTCAGTAGGAAAGTGTCCTCCCCGTAGAGGCCAGATATTTGTTTTCGTAAATTTTCACGGGTATATGTATGTAGATTGTTCTGAGTTCGGGTTTTGCCCTGTGTAATGTTTTGCATGTCTATGCGACGTTTCGGTAAAATCACATTTACCATCATCAGGCTGGAGTTCCAATCTCTGTGTTTTTGCAAATGAATATTAGCAACTGACATTCCTTCTTAGCATGTAGTGTGGGGGTGGAGATTTGCTTTGAATGTAGCAAATAGATTGGGTGACTATGCTTCCGTGATCTGATTGGTTGGTGTAATCATGGTTATAGAAGGAATGGTATGAAGATTATGAAGTGTTTTGTTTAAGTCTGATTTCCAAATATAAAATTCTAAAATCATAATAATTAAAGGATTGACATATTGATTATAATGAAGTTTTTATTTTGTTTAAGGCTGGTTTCCAAATCTCTGGCAGACGTGAGGTATCATCCCGTTTATTTAAACAAAAAGATCTTTTTTCAATTTCAATAGCTTCTAGAGAGATTCTTTTATATAAATTCTCTGTTTTGTGGAGTAATTTAGTTTTTTCAAAGTCAATTTCGTGCCCTGTTCTTTTAATGTGCTGGACAAGGGAGGAGGTCTTCTCCTGTTTCTTGACTGCATTCATATGTTCTGCCATGCGCTGGCTCACTCTTCGGTTAGTTTGTCCAATGTATGTGGCTGCACATGTTTTGCAAGGGATTTCATAGATACCTTGGTATTCTAATTGGATTTTATCTTTGGGGCTCCTTAGGATATTAGATATTTTTTGGTTAGTGCAAAATGAGGTTTTGATGTTATGTTTTTGTAGAATTTTACTAATTTTATCCGTGGTGCCTTTGATGTAAGGAAGGATGGTGGTGCCATTGTCCTGTTCTTGATCTTGTTTTTTGGGGGGTGTCTCTTTATTGATTAGGTTTGTTATTGTTTTCTCTTTGAATCCATTAGAAATTAGTACATCTTTGAGTTTGTTCAATTCAGTTTTTAAGTGCTCATGGTCAGCTAAGCGTTTGGTTCTGGTGATGAGAGTTTTGGCCACTGAGGTGATTTGTGCGGGGTGGTGGTGTGAGTGTGCATTTAGATAACGGTTGGTATGGGTTTTCTTTTGGTAGATAGTATGTCCTAGGCTGCCATTGGGTTTTTTATAGACCAGTACATCTAGAAAGGGAAGTTGATCATTGATTTCTGTTTCCATAGTAAACTGTATTTTGGGGTGTAGGCTGTTGAGATGAGTGAGGAAATTGTCTAGTTTTTCTTTACCATGTGGCCAAATTACAAAGGTATCATCAACATATCTCAGCCAAAGTTTGGGTTTGTATTTGGCTTGCTCTAAAGCATTATTTTCGAAATATTCCATATAGAGGTTGGCTATGACAGGTGATAGAGGTGATCCCATGGGGGCTCCCTCTATTTGTTTATATCTTTGTTCATTATAGATGAAGTATGTATTGGTCAGGCAGTGGTTGGTAAGGTCTAGGATATATTTGGGGGGTTTGTGTTTGTCTTGGATAGCTGTCAAGGCTTCTGTAATAGGTATTTGTGTGAACAGGGACACGACATCGAAACTTACAAGTAGGTCATCGGGTTGTAGGTTTTGTTTTTTAATTATTTGTATAAAGTGGGATGAATTTTGAACATATGAGGTAATAGTTTCTGTATATGGTTGAAGGTATTTGGCTAAAAATTTGGCAAGGTTTTGTAGAGGGGAGCCTATAGAACTGACTATTGGCCTGAGAGGTATTCCTTCTTTGTGTATTTTTGGAAGGCCATAGAGTTTTGGACATATGGAAGATTTTTCTCTGGGGATGATTTTTTGCTGGATTTCTTCGCTGATGGGAGAGGCCTTGATTTTAGATTTGGTGGTTTTTTCTAGGTAGGTGGTAGGATCTGTGCTTAGGAGTTTGTAGGCCGGATTTTTTAGAAGATTTGTCATTTTTTCTTTGTATTCTGCTGTGTTCATTACTATAGTGGAGTTTCCTTTATCAGCTGGAAGGATTATTATATCCTGGTTTTTCTTCAGATTGATAAGAGCATCTCTTTCTTCTTGCTGTATGTTGCTTTTAGGAGGTTTACTAGAGCAAAGAATATTAGTGACTTTAAGTCTGATTTTGTTAGCAGTATCTGGGTTGATTTTATTTAAAGTTGTTTCAATTCCACATATGATGTTTTCAGTTGGTATCCGTCTTGGAGTTATTGCAAAATTAAATCCTTTTGAAAGAATATTGGTTTCTGTAGTGGTGAGTATCATGTCTGATATGTTATGTACTGTTTTGGTCATAAGTTGTTGTGGAGGGCTGGGTTTTTGCTGTACCTCTAGTATTTGGAGTTTCTTATTATTCTTAATACAAACCCAAACTTTGGCTGAGATATGTTGATGATACCTTTGTAATTTGGCCACATGGTAAAGAAAAACTAGACAATTTCCTCACACATCTCAACAGCCTACACCCCAAAATACAGTTTACTATGGAAACAGAAATCAATGATCAACTTCCCTTTCTAGATGTACTGGTCTATAAAAAACCCAATGGCAGCCTAGGACATACTATCTACCAAAAGAAAACCCATACCAACCGTTATCTAAATGCACACTCACACCACCACCCCGCACAAATCACCTCAGTGGCCAAAACTCTCATCACCAGAACCAAACGCTTAGCTGACCATGAGCACTTAAAAACTGAATTGAACAAACTCAAAGATGTACTAATTTCTAATGGATTCAAAGAGAAAACAATAACAAACCTAATCAATAAAGAGACACCCCCCAAAAAACAAGATCAAGAACAGGACAATGGCACCACCATCCTTCCTTACATCAAAGGCACCACGGATAAAATTAGTAAAATTCTACAAAAACATAACATCAAAACCTCATTTTGCACTAACCAAAAAATATCTAATATCCTAAGGAGCCCCAAAGATAAAATCCAATTAGAATACCAAGGTATCTATGAAATCCCTTGCAAAACATGTGCAGCCACATACATTGGACAAACTAACCGAAGAGTGAGCCAGCGCATGGCAGAACATATGAATGCAGTCAAGAAACAGGAGAAGACCTCCTCCCTTGTCCAGCACATTAAAAGAACAGGGCACGAAATTGACTTTGAAAAAACTAAATTACTCCACAAAACAGAGAATTTATATAAAAGAATCTCTCTAGAAGCTATTGAAATTGAAAAAAGATCTTTTTGTTTAAATAAACGGGATGATACCTCACGTCTGCCAGAGATTTGGAAACCAGCCTTAAACAAAATAAAAACTTCATTATAATCAATATGTCAATCCTTTAATTATTATGATTTTAGAATTTTATATTTGGAAATCAGACTTAAACAAAACACTTCATAATCTTCATACCATTCCTTCTATAACCATGATTACACCAACCAATCAGATCACGGAAGCATAGTCACCCAATCTATTTGCTACATTCAAAGCAAATCTCCACCCCCACACTACATGCTAAGAAGGAATGTCAGTTGCTAATATTCATTTGCAAAAACACAGAGATTGGAACTCCAGCCTGATGATGGTAAATGTGATTTTACCGAAACGTCGCATAGACATGCAAAACATTACACAGGGCAAAACCCGAACTCAGAACAATCTACATACATATACCCGTGAAAATTTACGAAAACAAATATCTGGCCTCTACGGGGAGGACACTTTCCTACTGACTAGGACCTATGAAAAACTTGAAGTCAGAAAAGCCTCCATCTTATGTGATCTCACATTCCTACGCAACTGCAGGGACAAAAAAATAATTCCCAAATACTTCCAACTAAAATTCCACCCAAAAACCCCAACCATAGAGAGGATCCTAAAAAGAACTGAATTAGCCCTAATCAGAAATGAACTCCACAAAAAAAGATTCATACTTGATGAAATCAACAAAAGTCTACTCTCTCTTCACCTTAAAATCAGTAACCAAATACATCCTTTACTCTGGGATAAATTCAAACAAATATCAATCTGGAGGGCAGAAACAGAAACCCAATACAAAACAGACACACATAATAAGAAACTCCAAATACTAGAGGTACAGCAAA
This sequence comes from Erythrolamprus reginae, assembly GCF_031021105.1. Classification (NCBI taxonomy): domain Eukaryota; kingdom Metazoa; phylum Chordata; class Lepidosauria; order Squamata; family Dipsadidae; genus Erythrolamprus; species Erythrolamprus reginae. The sequence goes on from NC_091954.1 coordinate 107,299,652, forward strand.
AACCCAGCCCTCCACAACAACTTATGACCAAAACAGTACATAACATATCAGACAAGATACTCACCACTACAGAAACCAATATTCTTTCAAAAGGATTTAATTTTGCAATAACTCCAAGACGAATACCAACTGAAAATATCATATGTGGAATTGAAACAACTTTGCATGGGATCAACCCAGATACTGCTAACAAAATTAGACTCCAAGTCACTAATATTCTGTGCTCTAGTAAACCTCCAAAAAGTAACATACAGCAGGAAGAAAGAGAGGCACTTATCAATCTAAAGAAAAACCAGGATATAATAATCCTTCCAGCTGATAAAGGAAACTCCACTATAGTAATGAACACAGCAGAATACAAAGAAAAAATGACAAATCTTCTAAAAAATCCGGCCTACAAACTCCTAAGCACAGATCCTACCACCTACCTAGAAAAAACCACCAAATCTAAAATCAAGGCCTCTCCCATCAGCGAAGAAATCCAGCAAAAAATCATCCCCAGAGAAAAATCTTCCATATGTCCAAAACTCTATGGCCTTCCAAAAATACACAAAGAAGGAATACCTCTCAGGCCAATAGTCAGTTCTATAGGCTCCCCTCTACAAAACCTTGCCAAATTTTTAGCCAAATACCTTCAACCATATACAGAAACTATTACCTCATATGTTCAAAATTCATCCCACTTTATACAAATAATTAAAAAACAAAACCTACAACCCGATGACCTACTTGTAAGTTTCGATGTCGTGTCCCTGTTCACACAAATACCTATTACAGAAGCCTTGACAGCTATCCAAGACAAACACAAACCCCCCAAATATATCCTAGACCTTACCAACCACTGCCTGACCAATACATACTTCATCTATAATGAACAAAGATATAAACAAATAGAGGGAGCCCCCATGGGATCACCTCTATCACCTGTCATAGCCAACCTCTATATGGAATATTTCGAAAATAATGCTTTAGAGCAAGCCAAATACAAACCCAAACTTTGGCTGAGATATGTTGATGATACCTTTGTAATTTGGCCACATGGTAAAGAAAAACTAGACAATTTCCTCACTCATCTCAACAGCCTACACCCCAAAATACAGTTTACTATGGAAACAGAAATCAATGATCAACTTCCCTTTCTAGATGTACTGGTCTATAAAAAACCCAATGGCAGCCTAGGACATACTATCTACCAAAAGAAAACCCATACCAACCGTTATCTAAATGCACACTCACACCACCACCCCGCACAAATCACCTCAGTGGCCAAAACTCTCATCACCAGAACCAAACGCTTAGCTGACCATGAGCACTTAAAAACTGAATTGAACAAACTCAAAGATGTACTAATTTCTAATGGATTCAAAGAGAAAACAATAACAAACCTAATCAATAAAGAGACACCCCCCAAAAAACAAGATCAAGAACAGGACAATGGCACCACCATCCTTCCTTACATCAAAGGCACCACGGATAAAATTAGTAAAATTCTACAAAAACATAACATCAAAACCTCATTTTGCACTAACCAAAAAATATCTAATATCCTAAGGAGCCCCAAAGATAAAATCCAATTAGAATACCAAGGTATCTATGAAATCCCTTGCAAAACATGTGCAGCCACATACATTGGACAAACTAACCGAAGAGTGAGCCAGCGCATGGCAGAACATATGAATGCAGTCAAGAAACAGGAGAAGACCTCCTCCCTTGTCCAGCACATTAAAAGAACAGGGCACGAAATTGACTTTGAAAAAACTAAATTACTCCACAAAACAGAGAATTTATATAAAAGAATCTCTCTAGAAGCTATTGAAATTGAAAAAAGATCTTTTTGTTTAAATAAACGGGATGATACCTCACGTCTGCCAGAGATTTGGAAACCAGCCTTAAACAAAATAAAAACTTCATTATAATCAATATGTCAATCCTTTAATTATTATGATTTTAGAATTTTATATTTGGAAATCAGACTTAAACAAAACACTTCATAATCTTCATACCATTCCTTCTATAACCATGATTACACCAACCAATCAGATCACGGAAGCATAGTCACCCAATCTATTTGCTACATTCAAAGCAAATCTCCACCCCCACACTACATGCTAAGAAGGAATGTCAGTTGCTAATATTCATTTGCAAAAACACAGAGATTGGAACTCCAGCCTGATGATGGTAAATGTGATTTTACCGAAACGTCGCATAGACATGCAAAACATTACACAGGGCAAAACCCGAACTCAGAACAATCTACATACATATACCCGTGAAAATTTACGAAAACAAATATCTGGCCTCTACGGGGAGGACACTTTCCTACTGACTAGGACCTATGAAAAACTTGAAGTCAGAAAAGCCTCCATCTTATGTGATCTCACATTCCTACGCAACTGCAGGGACAAAAAAATAATTCCCAAATACTTCCAACTAAAATTCCACCCAAAAACCCCAACCATAGAGAGGATCCTAAAAAGAACTGAATTAGCCCTAATCAGAAATGAACTCCACAAAAAAAGATTCATACTTGATGAAATCAACAAAAGTCTACTCTCTCTTCACCTTAAAATCAGTAACCAAATACATCCTTTACTCTGGGATAAATTCAAACAAATATCAATCTGGAGGGCAGAAACAGAAACCCAATACAAAACAGACACACATAATAAGAAACTCCAAATACTAGAGGTACAGCAAAAACCCAGCCCTCCACAACAACTTATGACCAAAACAGTACATAACATATCAGACAAGATACTCACCACTACAGAAACCAATATTCTTTCAAAAGGATTTAATTTTGCAATAACTCCAAGACGAATACCAACTGAAAATATCATATGTGGAATTGAAACAACTTTGCATGGGATCAACCCAGATACTGCTAACAAAATTAGACTCCAAGTCACTAATATTCTGTGCTCTAGTAAACCTCCAAAAAGTAACATACAGCAGGAAGAAAGAGAGGCACTTATCAATCTAAAGAAAAACCAGGATATAATAATCCTTCCAGCTGATAAAGGAAACTCCACTATAGTAATGAACACAGCAGAATACAAAGAAAAAATGACAAATCTTCTAAAAAATCCGGCCTACAAACTCCTAAGCACAGATCCTACCACCTACCTAGAAAAAACCACCAAATCTAAAATCAAGGCCTCTCCCATCAGCGAAGAAATCCAGCAAAAAATCATCCCCAGAGAAAAATCTTCCATATGTCCAAAACTCTATGGCCTTCCAAAAATACACAAAGAAGGAATACCTCTCAGGCCAATAGTCAGTTCTATAGGCTCCCCTCTACAAAACCTTGCCAAATTTTTAGCCAAATACCTTCAACCATATACAGAAACTATTACCTCATATGTTCAAAATTCATCCCACTTTATACAAATAATTAAAAAACAAAACCTACAACCCGATGACCTACTTGTAAGTTTCGATGTCGTGTCCCTGTTCACACAAATACCTATTACAGAAGCCTTGACAGCTATCCAAGACAAACACAAACCCCCCAAATATATCCTAGACCTTACCAACCACTGCCTGACCAATACATACTTCATCTATAATGAACAAAGATATAAACAAATAGAGGGAGCCCCCATGGGATCACCTCTATCACCTGTCATAGCCAACCTCTATATGGAATATTTCGAAAATAATGCTTTAGAGCAAGCCAAATACAAACCCAAACTTTGGCTGAGATATGTTGATGATACCTTTGTAATTTGGCCACATGGTAAAGAAAAACTAGACAATTTCCTCACTCATCTCAACAGCCTACACCCCAAAATACAGTTTACTATGGAAACAGAAATCAATGATCAACTTCCCTTTCTAGATGTACTGGTCTATAAAAAACCCAATGGCAGCCTAGGACATACTATCTACCAAAAGAAAACCCATACCAACCGTTATCTAAATGCACACTCACACCACCACCCCGCACAAATCACCTCAGTGGCCAAAACTCTCATCACCAGAACCAAACGCTTAGCTGACCATGAGCACTTAAAAACTGAATTGAACAAACTCAAAGATGTACTAATTTCTAATGGATTCAAAGAGAAAACAATAACAAACCTAATCAATAAAGAGACACCCCCCAAAAAACAAGATCAAGAACAGGACAATGGCACCACCATCCTTCCTTACATCAAAGGCACCACGGATAAAATTAGTAAAATTCTACAAAAACATAACATCAAAACCTCATTTTGCACTAACCAAAAAATATCTAATATCCTAAGGAGCCCCAAAGATAAAATCCAATTAGAATACCAAGGTATCTATGAAATCCCTTGCAAAACATGTGCAGCCACATACATTGGACAAACTAACCGAAGAGTGAGCCAGCGCATGGCAGAACATATGAATGCAGTCAAGAAACAGGAGAAGACCTCCTCCCTTGTCCAGCACATTAAAAGAACAGGGCACGAAATTGACTTTGAAAAAACTAAATTACTCCACAAAACAGAGAATTTATATAAAAGAATCTCTCTAAAAGCTATTGAAATTGAAAAAAGATCTTTTTGTTTAAATAAACGGGATGATACCTCACGTCTGCCAGAGATTTGGAAACCAGCCTTAAACAAAATAAAAACTTCATTATAATCAATATGTCAATCCTTTAATTATTATGATTTTAGAATTTTATATTTGGAAATCAGACTTAAACAAAACACTTCATAATCTTCATACCATTCCTTCTATAACCATGATTACACCAACCAATCAGATCACGGAAGCATAGTCACCCAATCTATTTGCTACATTCAAAGCAAATCTCCACCCCCACACTACATGCTAAGAAGGAATGTCAGTTGCTAATATTCATTTGCAAAAACACAGAGATTGGAACTCCAGCCTGATGATGGTAAATGTGATTTTACCGAAACGTCGCATAGACATGCAAAACATTACACAGGGCAAAACCCGAACTCAGAACAATCTACATATATATATATATATATATATATATATATATATATATATATATATATATATATATATATATATATATATTTTTCTGTGCGTACATGTGGGTACTTGTGCATTGTTGAGTCAGACTTGCCATCCTTCAAGTCAAGAAACAGACACCCCAAAGATACCAGGAACTCTTTTGGTGAAGAATGTAACAACAGAAACTGGAATCCTGCCAGATTTTTCTCCGTCGGTTTCTGGTTTATACTGTGCAAAATCAAAGGGGAATTATTTTGAGTCTCTTTGTCACACTTTCTCTTGTCCCAGAGCTGATCTGTCATTTATTTTCTCCTCCTTTTGTTGTCTCTTAATGGTTCTCTAATGACCCTTGTGTTCCTTTGGCCAAGTTATCTTTGCTTCTTTACAGCATAACAAGGACATAGGAATGTTTACCTGAATGTTGACATATGAAAAGCTAAAGTACTTAACACTGAACCTGTCTGCTTAGCACATTCATTAAAATCTGCAACAAAAATTAATGGCATAATTTAAACGTCCCTGTAGAAGGGTAACCCAGGAGGAGGTGACCTGCCAGCTGTCTATTATTCCAATCTCATAATGGCAAGTCTTTTGAGTGACATCTGCCAAAGAGTTGTGCAGAAAGGAAGATATTCAACGAGGATGACTTAAAAACCCCTCCCCAGTTTCGGTGCTATGGTATTAGATATTTTAAATACAGGTAGTTCTCAACGTTTTTAAAAATCAAGTTTATTAATTTTATATTGGTTACATTACATTGCTTAGTCCTTTACTGTTTTGCCCCAGTGATCGACTGCAAAGAACAAAGCACACACAAAGTCTGTACAAACCTTAGTTGATTAATGAAGGACTTAGTTTACTAATGAAGGACTACTAATGAGCTTTCTTAGTAGTCATCGAACACAAATACAGTTTAAAGCCGGTTTTTCTGAACACCGGCTGTTAATTCAATTTCATTAACAGCCAGCATGAATCTATGAAATAATTCCGAGGAAACAGACTTATAGATAACAGTAGTCTTGCGGTGATTGGCAAAATGCCCCGAAGCAATTTGCAGGGACATAAGAACATAAGAAGAACCATGCTGAATCAGGCCAAAGCCCATCGAGTCCAGCATTCTGTGTCACACAGTGGCCCAACAATTGTCCATGGGGATCTTGAGCAGAAAGAGAAGGCAAGACCCTCCCTTTCCCTTGACCCCCAACAAGTGGTACTCAAGGATATCCTGCCTGCCTCAACTAACATAGAGCAGCACGTGGACATCCGAAAAATACCAAGAGAGAGAACAAGAGCCGATCAGATGTTTCTGGAATCAAAACACAAAAGAATATGAACGATGTTGTTTCCTGCAAATTGGCTCCTTCGTCATCATCTATAAAATTAGCAAGAACACGGGTAGGCAAAGTTGGCTCTTCTATGACTTGTGGACTTCCACTCCCAGAATTCCTGAGCCAATCATGCTAGTTCAGGAATTCTGGGAGTTGAAGTCCACATGTCATAGAAGAGCCAATTTTGGCTACCCCTGGGCTAGGAGACTGGCCAATTAACCGCAAGCCTTACTCCCGAGGAGACCTCCTCCTGAGGAACCATTCCTGCCTTTTGGCAGTTCTGCATGCCCATGCATTGAGAATAGACTCCTCTTCTTCTTCCTCATCACTTATGGGAGATTATGGAGGTTCTAAAGGCTCTGGCTGAGTTTCCACCTGAGTCCTCTCCATCCTCCTCACTGTCCGACTCGGGTGCCAGCTGCACAGGCTGCATCACATCAGTCTCTTTGCTGCCGGCATCAGCTACCAGCTGCACAGTCTACTGGTGGGTCCCAACATTAATAAACATCGTGTTGTCCAGGCATTTAATTTGCTTAACAATGCAAATGCCTTTCCTACTCTCCATTCCCCCGCCCTGTTTTAGCACAAGCCCACAAGTTCTCAACTTATGACTGGCTGCTTAACAACTGTTCAGAGTTATGACAGACCTCCCTGGGGGTACTTATGACCCAGACTCAAAGTTCCAATGGCTGCATTATTACAGCTTCCCTTCCCTATCACCAGGTGAAAATAAGGCCCATTATGTTCCTCCCCCATCTGCCCCAAAGGCAGCAAAACACCACACAAATGCTTAATCATGCTACCTGGAATCATGTCAGTTTAAGGTTTTAAACACGGTAGAAAAATATAGCTCCAGGTTCTACATTTTAGCTGAACCTTGCCAAACTTTTCCTCTTGTGATCTTTCTCTCTCCCTCCCTCCTTCCCCTTTTCTATCCTTCCTTCCCTCCCTCCCTCCCTCTTTGACTCTCTCCCCCTCCCTCCCTCTCACCCCCTCCCTTTCACTCCCTGTCTCTCCCTCTCCCTCCATCCCTCCCTTTCTGTCTCTCTCCCTTCTTCTCCCTCCTTCCCTCCCTCCCTCTCCCTCCCTCCCTCTCCCTCCCTCTATCTCTGCCTCTCTCCCTCCCTCTCTTTCTCTCCCTCTCCATCCTTCCCTTTCTGTCTCTCTCCCTTCCTCTCTCTCCCTCCCCCCTTCCCCCCCTGTCTCTCCCCCTCCCTGTCTCTCCCCCTCCCTCCCTCTCCCTCCCTCTCTCTCTCTCTCCCTCCCTCCCTCTCTGTCTCTGTCTCTCCCTCTCCATCCTTCCCTTTCTGTCTCTCTCCCTTCCTCTCTCTCCCTCTCCCTTCCCTCCCTCTCTCCTTCCCCCCTTCTCTCCCCCTCCCTCCCTCTCCCTCCCTCTATCTCTGTCTCTCTCCCTCACACTCTCTCTCCATCTCCCTCCATCCCTCCCTTTCTGCCTCTCTCCCTTCCTCTCTCTCCCTCCCTCCTTCACTCCCTCTCTCTCTCATTCCCTCCCTCCCCTATCTCCTCCTCCCTCTTTCTCCCTCCCCCTCTCTCCCTCCCTCACTATCTCCCTCCATCTGACTCTTTCCCTCACTCCCTATCTCTTCCTCTCCCTCCCTCCATCCCTCCCTTTCTGTCTCTCTCCCTTCCTCTCTCTCCCTCCCTCCTTCCCACCCTCTCTTTCTCCTCCCCTCCCCTCTTCCCCTTCTCTCTCCCTACCCCTCCCTCCCTCTCTCTCTCTCTCTTTCATATTTTCCATCTTTCTGCATGATATTACTTAGCCAAGATGATTAGCGGGTTCACCAACAGCAATCCTACTGCAATTAACCTAACAGCAGCAGCAAGTAGGAACAAAACACCATGAATTATAGATAATTCTAAGAAAAAGCACTCCTATGGACACCACAGGGCTCCCCTAAGTATGAGGGACTTTCAATGTCCATAAATATATAGGTGGGAGGAGGAGGAATGGGGAAAAATATTTATTACAGTCACCGAAGTGCAAATAAAAACATTCAAATATAATAATGGTCAAAAAAAATTTAAAAAATAAAAATAAAAGGCAAACATATGGTGGACTAACGCATAGGCAGTTAAAGTTTGACTAATTTTATGTAGTTTAGCAGAATTTGGCCACATTCAGAGATGATTATTTTTGGTGGCGGTACTGTTTCAGCAAATTTCAGCTCCGAGTCTTCGGAGAGGGGCGGCATACAAATCTAAAATAAATAAATAAATAAATAAATAAATAAATAAATAAATAAATAATAATAATAATAATAATAATAATAATAATAATAAGGATCATCATCATCACGTGTTTAAGTGCAGCAAAATGAATTCTGCGAGTTCCCAATGATAACGTAAGCAATCCTTCTTAGTGTTTTCAACTGCTTGAAAAGCAGAGAGCTAATGAGATAGAGCTGGGTGATTTTTGCTTTTTAATATATGTTGGTGGAAAAACCTCTCTCGCTCTCTCTTAAACATGATATTTTATTTATTTATTTAATTTATTTATTTATTAGATTTGTATGCCGCCCCTCTCTCTGAAGACTCGGGGCGGCTAACAACAATATAAAAAGACAATGTAAACAAATCTAATATTAAAACAATCTAAAAACCCCCAATTTAAAGAACCACTCATACATACAAGCATACCATGTATAAATTCTATAAGCCTAGGGGGAAGGGAAATTTCAATTCCCCCATGCCTGACGACAGAGGTGGGTTTTAAGGAGCTTGCGAAAGGCAAGGAGGGTGGGGGCAACTCTGATATCTGGGGGGAGCTGGTTCCAGAGGGTCGGGGCCGCCACAGAGAAGGCTCTTCCCCTGGGTCCCGCCAAACGACATTGTTTAGTCGACGGGACCCGGAGTAGGCCCACTCTGTGGGACCTAACTGGTCGCTGGGATTCGTGGGGCAGAAGGCGGTCCCGGAGATATTCTGGTCCGATGCCATGAAGGGCTTTATAGGTCATAACCAACAGTTGACAAAAGTATGGTTACTCGCTGGGCACAGAGGGTAGTTTACACAGAGAGTAGTTTACAACTACTACACCCATGCAAGTGTATTTTACTTTTATATAGATATCTGGGGGGAGCTGGTTTACGCATCGATTCAATATGTGGTAAAAAGAATAAACAGACACACTCACAAAAAGTGTGTGTGCGAGTGAGTGAAACAGACCTGAGCCAGCCATTAGGAAGCATCATCCAGCAATCCTTAAAATGGGCAGTTAAGTTTTAAATTGTCCCCTCTTTTAATTTTTTTTAATTTAAAAAAAAAAACATTTTTCAACAGGCAGTAACACTAGAATGCTTTTCCAGACTCTTGAGGGCTACATTCAGCTTTGCTGGGGTCACAAAATGGTGAGCGTCAATTAAATCCTAATGCACTTGCTTGTTGCAATGGGAATGAATGTCTAAGTCTGCTAATGATGTTTGAGTCTGTTCTTCTCCCCTGAGGCTCGGGGTACGGTTTCAGCAAATGCTCTCAATCCAAATCTCAGCTTTGGAAGAAAGAGGGGGGAAATCTTATTTGTTTATGCAACGTCCAAAACTCCAAAATCTCTGCGTGAGTGCCTGTAGAACAAAGGGGAGGTCCCAGGACGGAAACCAATGATAGGAGATAGGTTTGATGCCCCTCGGAGGAAGTCCCAGATCCACGGATGGTGTGAAATTGTCTGTAGGGGATCTGGTCGAAGGATAGTGGCTATGGCTGCCATCTGCCTGCGTAGAGTGTTGGCTGCTAACCCCCTGCCTAGACCTTTCTGCAAAAAGGCCAGTAACTGAATAACAGAGGATGATTGTGGTTCTATCCCCTGAGACCTGCAGAATTGACAATAGGCCTCCCAGGTGGCCTGATAGATCTGGGTTGTGGACGGTTGACGGGAAACCTGGATGGTGTTGATGACGTTTTCAGGAAGATGTACTTTCCTCATGCAAAAACCCATCCCTCCATTCCTCCTTTCCTCTCTCTTTTTAAATTTATTTTTATTTATTTATTTTGTCCAATACACAATAATACACAAAGAAGGTTATAGAGGATATAGTAGAGAAGAAATAGGAGATATAGGAGAGACTATAGGACAGGGGACGGAAGGCACTCTAGTGCGCTTATGTACGCCCCTTACTGACCTCTTAAGAATCTGGAGAGGTCAACTGTGGATAGTCTAAGGGTAAAATGTTGTGGGTTAGGGGATGATACTAGAGTCCGGTAGTGAGTTCCACGCTTCGACAACCCGATTACTAAAGTCATATTTTTTGCAGTCAGGTTTGGAGCAGTTAATATTAAGCTTGAATCTGTTGTGTGCTCTTGTGTTGTTGTGGTTGTTAAGATTCACTCAGGGGTGGGCTGCTGGGGTTTGCAGGGGTTTGGGAGAAACTTTAGCTAAGATTCTATGCAGTTTGGAAAACCTTCAAATCCCACTCCTGGCTTGGCCCTGCCCACCCATCCTGCCCTTCCCTCTGTTGTGGTTGGCTCTGGGCCAGCTCCTGCTCCGAGGACTGTGGGTGTTGGTTTGGGAGAATCCTCACATTCTCAGAGACCGGTTTTACTGCCAACAGCTTTGGACAGTGAAGATTCTGTGTCAAGGGCAGTCTCTGGGAGTGAAGCAGGATCGGATGATGAGATAGTTACAGGTAAAGGATTTTTGAGTTGGGGGTTTCGATCCGAGGCTTGTGCCCAGAATGCAGGATACTCATGGAGACTTGGGGATAGCGGAAAATGGGCCTACCAGAAGTTTTGGGAAGTTTCCGTTCCTATTTCCAGCCTCCGGAGGGCCTCTGGAGCCTGGGGAGGCTGCTTTTGCCCACTTGGTGGCTTGAGAAAAGCATATAGAGCCTGGCTAGGCCATGCCCACACCCACCCCGCAACCAGGCAGAGAACCGCTTGCTAAAAGTTTGGAAGCCCATCCCTGGATTAACCAAGATGGCACCAAAAAATGGGATACAAATCTAGAAGTTCTCCAGAAGCTTCCGGGATGGTTGGAAGGAATATCCATCTGGTTCAGTTCCAAGCCGGGAGAAAGGCATTGGAAACAGGGAGGAGGATTGGAAAGATGGTTTAACGATGAAGCAAGACGACATGGGTGGTTCTGGGCCGCTGACCACATGGATTTGAGAGTGGGTGTCTTTTATACCCTCTCTGGGTTCTGTATTTGAGCTTCCTGATCCTGTGCGAGATTGCTTCCCATTGTATCAGGTTGGTGAATACTTCTGTTGTGGTTGGCTCTGGCCCAGCTCCTGCCCCAAAGAATGTGGAGGTGGATGCAGGGGAAACATCAACATGTCATAGGCCTGTTTTATTGCCAACAGAGGCAGGTAGTGCAGTTTCATCGGACGAAGAAGAAGGTGCGGGTGACTTGGAAGAGGAAGGCTTGGCACACAGCCCAGGAAATTGAGGGAACACTATATTTGTAAACATTAAAATTGCTTCTGGTTACTATTTTGACACCAAATATTTCCCCCTTAAAAACCATACTCTAATTATCTGTGTTTGTATTGTTGTTTGACACATAATATGTAAACAGTTCTTATTGCTTATACAGTGGTATCTCAAGATACGAACCCCTCGTCTTACGAACAACTCGTGATACGAACCCGGGGTTCAGAAAAATTTTGCCTCTTCTTACGAACTTTTTTCGAGTTACGAACCGGCGTTCGGAGACTGCTGGGAAGCCGCGCGGCTGTTTTAAAAGGTAACAGCCGGGCGGCGGGGCTTCCCAGAAGCCTCCCGAACGCCGGTTCGTAACTCGAACAAAGTTCGTAGGAAGAGGCAAAATTTTGCTGAACCCCGGGTTCGGTTCGGGAGGTTGCTGGCAAGCCCCCCAGGCCGGCTGCGACCTTTTAAAACACCCGCGCCGCTTCGCAGCTGTCTCCCGAAGCTGAACGCAGAAGTTCGGCTTTAGTGTTCGGCTTCAGGAGACAGCTGCGAAGCGGCGCGGGTGTTTTAAAAGGTCGCAGCCGGCCTGGGGGGCTTGCCAGCACCCCCCCGAACCCCGAACTTTTGCCAAACTTCCGGGTTCGGGGTTCGGGGGGTTGCTGGCAAGCCCCCCAGGCCGGCTGCGACCTTTTAAAACACCCGCGCCGCTTCGCAGCTGTCTCCCGAAGCCGAACGCGGAAGTTCGGCTTTGCCGTTCGGCTTTAGGAGACAGATGGGAAGCGGTGTGGCTCTTTTAAAAGGTTGCAGCCGGCCTGGGGGGCTTCCCAGCACCCCCCCGAACCCCGAACCCGGGTTCGGGAGGGGTGCTGGCAAGCCCCCTAGGCCGGCTGTCACCTTTTAAAACAGCCGCGCGGCTTCCCAGCAGTCGCCGAAAGCCGCTTTTTTGCGGGGGGGGGGGGGGGTTGGTTGCACGGATTAATTGACTTTACATTGTTTCCTATGGGAAACAATGTTTCGTCTTACGAACCTTTCGTCTTACGAACCTCTTCCTTGCACCAATTAAGTTCGTATCATGAGGTATCTACTGTATTTAGTCAAATTTCTGTTCTGAATGTATAGAGTTAATTTTGCCATTGCTGTAGTGTATATTCTTTAAATTTGCTTCCCAGTGTGATATTGTTGGCAAAGTATCCTTTTTTCCAACTTTGGACCAAATTTGTCCTCACAACTGTCAGTGCATATCTTAATAAATTACGATCTTTTAACATTTATTTCTTCTGGAAGGTTTCCTAGTAGAAAAAGATTCAATGTGAGCCCTGCTTTCACATTTTTTTCTTTTTTTTTCTTTTTTTTTTTGAATAATTCTGGTCATTTCTTCCCAGGACTTTTGAATCATCTATTTTCAACTTCTTAAAGCAGAAGGGGAGCTGGGGGATTCACATGTCAAAATGGCGTCTACAAACATAATTGGAACTGTTGTTGGTTATGATCTATAAAGCCCTTCATGGCATCGGACCAGAATATCTCCGAGACCGCCTTCTGCTGCACGAATCCCAGCGACTGATTAGGTCCCACAGAGTTGGCCTTCTCCGGGTCCCGTCAACTAAACAATGCCGGTTGGCGGGCCCCAGGGGAAGAGCCTTCTTTGTGGCGGCCCCGACTCTCTGGAACCAGCTCCCCCAGAGATTAGAACTGCCCCTACCCTCCTTGCCTTTCGTAAATTTTAAATCTTTAAAATTTTAAATTGTTGATTACTTATGATTTGTCTTTTTACATGTTGTGAGCCGCCCCGAGTCTTCGGAGAGGGGCGGCATACAAATCCAAGTAATAAATAAATAAATAAATAAATAATAAACTCCTCAAAACCCACCTTTGTCGTCAGGCATGGGGGAATTGAGACATCTCCCCCGGGCCTATACAATTTATGTATGGTATGTTTGTATGTATGTCTGCTTAATAATGGGTTTTTTAAAATATTTTAAATTGTAAATTATTAGATTTGTTATGAATTGTTTTATTGTGTTGTGAGCCGTCCCGAGTCTACGGAGAGGGGCAGCATACAAATCTAATAAATAATAATAATAATAATAATAATAATAATAATAATAATAATAATAACAACTCCACCTCCTTTTATAAATGATACATATCATTTTTAGTTGTTTTTATTAATTGGATTGTTCATGTTGTTTTACCACTGTTGTTAGCCACCCCGAGTCTGAGGAGAGGGGCGGCATACAAATCCAATAAATAATAATAATAACAACAACAACAATAATAATAATAATAATAATAATAATAATAATAATAATAATAATAATAATAATATGAGATGGGGCTTCAACACATGGCTGTGGCTATGATTTTGATTTTTTTCCAAACCCTATGGATGTTCTTGATGGTAAATATTGAAGATCGGGGGGAAGTATTTTAAATGTGGGGGTCAATACCAATCTCAATGAAAAGGAAAACTGACTAGAAATACTCTTCATTTAAATAGCAGAGCAAATGTAATGTGAAATTGACGCAGGAAAAACACCAACCCAGAGGAGGGATTCAGCAGGTTCTAACCAGTTTTGGAGAACTGGTAGTGGAAAATTTGAGTAGTTCGGAGAACCGGTAAATACCACCTGTGACTGGCTCCGCCCCATCAATTCTCTGCCTCCTGAATCCCAGCTGATCGGAAGGAAATGGGGATTTTGCAATAATCTTCCCAGCCATGTGTTTGAAGCCCCATCTCATATGCATCATTCATAAAAACAGGGGGGTGTTTGCCCAGGTTCGTCTGGTGCACCCTATTTGGACCAGGAGTCACTGCTCACAGTCACTCATGCCCTCATCACCTCGAGGCTCGACTACTGTAACGCTCTCTACATGGGGCTACCTTTGAAAAGTGTTCGGAAACTTCAGATCGTGCAGAATGCAGCTGCGAGAGCTATCATGGGCTTTCCCAAATATGCCCATGTTTCACCAACACTCCGCAGTCGGCATTGGTTGCCGATCAGTTTCCGGTCACAATTCAAAGTGTTGGTTATGACCTATAAAGCCCTTCATGGCACCGGACCAGATTATCTCAGGGACCGCCTTCTGCTGCCCGAATCCCAGCAACCAGTTAGGTCCCACAGAGTGGGTCTTCTCCGGGTCCTGTCAACTAAACAATGTTGCTTGGCGGGACCCAGGGGAAGAGCCTTCTCTGTGGCGGCCCCAGCCCTCTGGAACCAACTCCCCCCAGAGATTAGAATTGCCCCCACCCTCCTTGCCTTTCGCAAGCTTCTTAAAACCCACCTCTGCCGCCAGGCATGGGGGAACTGAGATACTCTTTCCCCCTAGGCCTTTACAATTTTATGCATGGCATGTCTGTATGTATGTTTGGTTTTATAATAAGGGTTTTAACTGTTTTAATATTGGATTGTTATATGCTGTTTTTATTACTGTTGTTAGCCGCCCCGAGTCTATGGAGAGGGGCAGCATACAAATCCAATTAAATAAATAAATAAATAAATAAATAAATAAATAAATAAATAAATAAATAAATAAATAAATAAATAAATAAATAAGGGGTGGGAGTAGAGATTTTACAGTATCCGTCCTTTGCCACGTACACCAAGCCACACCCACCAAGCCACACCACACCCATCAAGCCACGCCCACAAAACTGGTAGTAAAAAATTTGAATCTCACCACTGCTTCCACCCCTCTGAGAAGTTTTAGGTAATAATAATAATAATAATAATAATAATAATAATAATAATAATAATTTATTAGATTTGTATCCCGCCTCTTTCCAAAGACTCGGAGTGGCATATTAAAAGAGCAGAATATTTCCCCTAAAAGGAAGACAGAAACTCAGCCCCCCACCATCTTTGTCAATGGGCCATTAAGGCCTGGACTAGTCTACAGTGGTACCTCTACTTACGAACTTAACTCGTTCCGTGACCAGGTTCTTAAGTAGAAAAGTTTGTAAGAAGAAGCATTTTTACAACAGGAATTAATGTGAAAGCAGAGAATGCGTGCAATTAGAGAAACCATAGGGAGAGAGGCTTCTCCCTGCCTTTTCCCGCCCTGTTTCTTCCCAGGAGATTCCTAGAGAGGCCCCACGGAGGCTTCTCCCCGCCTTTTCTGGCCCTGTTTCCTCCCAGGAGATTCCTAGAGAGGTCTCGCGGAGGCTATTCCCTGCCTTTTCCGGTTACAGTTTCGGAGGCTTGGGTTTGTAAGTGAAATATGGTTCTTGAGAAGAGGCAAAAAAATCTTGAACACCCAGTTTTTATCTAGAAACGTTCGTAAGCAGAGGCGTTCTTAGATGGAGGTACCACTGTATTCTACATAACAAAGATCTACCTCCTTCAGGCAGAGCCATAGTAGGAATTGCCCAAAGCCTTTTCATCACCCAGCAAGAGTCAACCAAGCCTGGGACTCAAAAGACAACCTACAAAGTTACCCCTGCATGACCCCATGGGAGTCTGTCAATCAATCAGTGTCTTTCTCCCCACTTGGAACTGAATCCAGATGGACATTTCTTTCTACATCTGCAAGGGAGGATCACGTACCATTTCACTGTAGTTTTGAGAAGGGCTGTAAACAGTGAAGGGCTGATTATTTTTAACCAGCACACTGTGGTTGTGGCTTATTTTGTGGGTGTGGCTTGCTGACCATGTGGCCAGGTGGGAGTGGCTTGACTATCATGTGACCGGGGGCAGCTTAAAGGTCACATGACTGGCTTAAAGGTGGTCAACTTGACATCACTCACATCAAGGGTTAGGGTTAGGGTGCCTGGCCTCTCCTCGCCTCAAAGAGATACAATTTCCCTCTTACACACAGGCTAGTGATGGGCTCCTATGGTTATGATCAGGTATGCAGTACCGATAGAAAAATTTTGATTTATTTTTCTTTTTTTCCCTTCTGGGCTCTGGGTATGTTTTTCCTATTGCAGTAATTGAGGCTGAATGTATATAATTTTAGAAGAGCTGTGTGTGTGTGTGTGTGTGTGTGTGTGTGTGTGTGTGCGTGCGTATACATATACATACAGTTTATATAGTAGATACCAGTAATTTATATTTTTGTGTGCCTGTTTGTAATATATATGTTCACATATGGCATATATACATAGAATTAAATAGCATATTTTGGATGGTCAGTAATTTATTTATTTATTATTTATTTATTGGATTTATATGCCACCCCTCTCCGAAGACTCGGGGCGGCTAACAGCAATCATAAAACAGCGTACAATAATAATCCAATACTAAAAATGATTAAAAACCCATTAATATAAAAAACCAAACATACAAAGAGACATACCATGCATAAAATTGTAAAGGACTATTACTAGTAATAGTAAATAGATAGGGAAATTGTATCTCTTTGAGGCGAGGAGTGGCCAGGCACCCTAACCCATGTGAGTGACATCAAGGTGGCCACCCTTTAAGTCGCCAACTTGATGGCCACTTAAAGGGTCACATGACCTTTAAGCCACCCCACAGTGACATGATCGTTAAGCCACTCCTACCTGGTCACATGGCTGGCAAACCACACTTACAAAATAAGCCACGCCCACAGTGTGGTAGTAAAACTTTTTGTAGCCCTTCACTGACACACGCACACAAAAATATGCATTATCTACTATATAAACTGTATGTGTATGTATACACACGCACACATAAACAGATCTTCTAAAATTATACACATTCACCTTCATTTACTGCGATGGGAAAAAATTCAAAAGTTTTCTACCGTTTCTGCATACGTGACCAAAATTTTTCTACCAGTTCTGTACACCTGACCATACCCGTAGGAGCCCATCACTGACTGTAAACTATAATTATTGATAACCATTCTGTACTATTTTTTTATTTATTTTGTCTAATACACAATACATAGAAGAGAATAGACATGAGGTAATATATATAAAGAAAAATATAAAATGGAGGAGAAGATATATGAAAGGAAGAAAATATATATGATATATGAGATAAAGGAGAGACAATTGGACAGGCTAGTGCACTTATGCACGCCCCTTACTGACCTCTTAGGAACCTGGAGAGGTCAATTGTGGATAGTCTAAGGGAGAAATGTTGGGGGTTAGGGGTTGACACTACTGAGTCAGGTAATGAGTTCCACACTTCGACAACTCGATTGTTAAAGTCATATTTTTTACAGTCAAGTTTGGAGTGGTTCGTATTAAGTTTGAATGTGTTGTGTGCTCTTGTGTTGTTGCGGTTGAAGCTGAAGTAGTCATTGACAGGTAGGACGTTGCAGCATATGATCTTGTGGGCAATACTTAAATTGTGCTTTAGGCATCGTAGTTCTAAGCTTTCTAGACCCAGGATTGTTAATCTATTTTCGTAGGGTATTCTGTTTCTAGTGGAGGAGTGAAGGGCTCTTCTGGTGAAATATTTTTGGACGTTTTCAAGGGTGTTGATGTCCGAGATGTGGTATGGGTTCCAGACAGATGAACTGTATTCAAGGATTGGTCTGGCAAAAGTTTTGTAGGCTCTTGTGAGTAGTGTGAGATTGCCAGAGCAGAAGCTACGTAGGATCAGGTTAACAACTCTAGAAGACTTTTTGGCGATATTGTTGCAGTGGTGATGCACTCTACTGTACTTTTTGGCATAAATGGTGTCACTGATTAATTGGACACTTGTGACATCAAATTTTCTGCTATTAAATTTTGCTGAGAAAAAGAGCCTCTTGCCCATCAGAATTCATTATCAATACCCAAGCTAAAAGCTTTTCAACCTCTGGAGTTGATGTTTTTAGGTTATGGTCAATTAAGCAGAGACTTCATTTCACTGGAGAGGAGAGATTTCCTTAACTTTTAATCAAGACTAAGAATAATTGCAAAGAGTGATCTGGTTCATGTTCTGTTTTAAACCATGATTTATGACCAGATATATATCAGAACAAGAAACTGCCCTGGCTA
Organism: Erythrolamprus reginae; assembly: GCF_031021105.1. Taxonomy (NCBI): domain Eukaryota; kingdom Metazoa; phylum Chordata; class Lepidosauria; order Squamata; family Dipsadidae; genus Erythrolamprus; species Erythrolamprus reginae. The sequence goes on from NC_091954.1 coordinate 107,318,241, forward strand.
CCCTGACTGATGAGGAAAATCCTGTATGCAATGTAGGAAAACAACTTTGTATTTATATATTTGTAATTATTAGATTTGTATGCCGCCCCTCTCCGAAGACTCGGGGTGGCTAAAAACAATCTAAAAAGACAATGTAAACAAATCTAATATTAAAAACAATCTAAAAAACACCAATTTAAAGAACCACTCATACATACAAGCGTACCATGTATAAATTCTATAAGCCTAGGGGGAAGGGAAATTTCAATTCCCCCATGCCTGACGACAGAGGTGGGTTTTAAGGAGCTTGCGAAAGGCAAGGAGGGTGGGGGCAACTCTGATATCTGGGGGGAGCTGGTTTCAGTTAGATTAAGTATTACATAGGGAACCACAAGGTTTTGTGAATCAAAATCTTTTAAACAGCTGTCATATATTAAATTAGACAATTAAAGAATAGTCAAATTGCAAAATGCTCTGAGGACTGTAAATGCTTTCTTTAGCACAAAAGATTTGGCAGAGTTGCAAATAATCCGGTTTGTTTGAGTTATTTGTTTCTTTAATACCAACAATTATGATTTGTAAACCATAATTTGGAAACTAGTTGTGCAAATTGTCCAAATTATGACTTGCTCAATAAAATAAGATCTAAGCAGCCAATAGAAAAAGGATTACCTTAAAATGTTGACTAAATTCATTGATCATGCTAAACCAGTGTTGCTTGGTTAGTTGTAATTTGTGTGATTATGGATCATTGACAAAAATATGGTTGAACAAATCTTGGGGCAAGCTCCTCACCTCAGCTGCCAATCAGTGATGGGATGCCAAATTTTTACTGCCACACTGTGGCTGTGGCTTATTTTGTGGCTGTGGCTTGATGGTCATGTGACCAGGTAGGAGTGGCTTGACAATAATGTGACCAGTGGGTGGCTTAAAGGTCATGTGATTGGGTGGGAGTGGCTTATCGACCAAGATAAGTTTTCAAATAGGTGCTTGGACTCTTTTTCAGTTGATTAAGTCATGTTATTTGAATAGCCACAAAAGGGACAAATGATAGCATTATTTCGAGGAGCCCAGTAACATTTTAAGGTTTTGTACTGAATTCACAAGGTTCAGTGTGATAACAGATTAGGCAAGTAGCTCAATTTCCTTTAATTGCTATAAAAGTTCAGTTCCACACAATAATTAAAATGATTAAAGCGTTTATGGATAAAAACGTACTATTTAATTATTTCCTATTTTAAAAGTAAGGATCATACTAAGGTACCAGAGAAGGAAGGACAATAAAAAAACTATTAAGTATTCAATAAATAGTGCATAAACGTACTACCCCCCCCCCCAGCGAAGGGCTACCAAAAATTTTACTACCACACTGTGTGTGTGGCTTATGCAGGACGCCCTGCATTTTCTTTCAACATCTTTCAGTGCAAATTGGGTGCTCTGGGGTGGAGCTCCATTTTTGCTGCCCCACTGTGTTCCCCCCCTTCCAGGCTGTAGCCCACTCCTGGTCCCCCCCATGGGGGCAGCAGCTCATTACTGTAGCCATAACAAAATCCATTTAGATTGTCAAGGTCATCCTTTGTCTTTGCACTCCTGCACCTGTAAGGGAGGAGGTGAGAGCTGCTCCCAAGTTGGCAGATGAAGATTGGTCAACGTGATGGACTTGGGGGCGTGGGGGCAAGGGATTGAACTTTCAACTGGGTGGAGAAACCTCTGGGACTTCAGATTCAAGGGTTTTTCCCAGATGAGCCAACATGGCTCTGCTAATATATTGGAACTTTGAGGAATACAGTGGTACCTCTACTTACAAACTTAATTCATTCCTTGATCAAGTTCTTAAATAGAAAAGTTTGTAAGAAGAAGTAATTTTTCCCATAGGAATTTGTTGTGGTTAGCTCTGGCCCAGCTCCTGCCCCAAGGACTGTGGATGTGGGGGAGACATCCACATGCTGCAGGCCTGTTTTGCTCCCAGTGGAATCTGCTGATGAAGGCTCCTCTGACCAAGAAGACATGAGTGACAGGGAGGAGGAGAGTATGGCAGACAGCTCAGAAGGAGATCAATTATCTAGCTCCTCCTTGGATTCAGAACAAGAGTTAATGATACAGCCACGCATGGGGAGAGCGATGCATAGGCAGCAACAACTGAGAGATTATTATCAAAGAAAATGAGGCCACCTGTGGTTGGGTGGGGCTGTGGTAATTAGTGAGGCTGCTATAAATAGCAGCCTGTGGGTTTGGCCATTGTGGAGGATTATCTGATCGTTGTGTTTCGTGCCTGCTTTGCTGACTTTGACCTTTGTGTGCTGATTTTTCCCCGCTTTGAAACTAAACCAGAGCAAAGTGTGTTTCACTTTGCGAAAGAAGAAGGACTGTGAATTGCCTCACAGCTTTAAGCTAAGTATCACAGAACTGATAAGGGACTTGTATAAATTACCAGTTTGTTTGGAGACAAGTGCTCTTTGCTATACAAAAAGAGAGCTTAGTTTATTTGCATTTTCGGTATAAAGAACATTGTTTTGAATTTTCAAACATGTGTGTGTCTGAAATTGTATGTGTGAATTTTTGGGAGGATTCTACCAGAGAGCTCGACAGAACAGGAATTAATGTAAAAGCAAATAATGTGTGTGATTGGGGAAAGCACAGGGAGGGTGGAGGCCCTCTTTCCTCCCAGGAGATTCCTAGAGAGGCCCCACAGAGGCTTCTCCCTGCCTTTTCCAATTACAGTTTCAGAGGTTCGAGTTTGTAAGTGGAAAGTGGTCCTTGAGAAGAGGCAAAAAAAATCTTGAACACCCTGTTCTTATCTAGAAAAGTTTGTAAGTAGAGGTGTTCTTAGGTAGAGGTACCACTGTACTTTGCCTCGGACTCTGATTTGAGTTTCAATGATATTTGGATCTGTGACAACAATATTCTTTTCTCTTGAGAGTCAAGGACATTCAGCCTGTACTTGGAGTGGCATGACTGGGAAGCATCTCCTATTGGGACAGTGGATGGATTGGACCTAGGGAAGGGACTTAGATTTTCATTTTGGTGGGGAAAATCGGGGGGGGGGGGGGGGGCTTTGAGATTTGGTTTTCCCAGATGTGCCAATATATCATCTCTAATAAAATGGATCTTTAAGGAATTGCTTAGCTTGGAGTCTTACTTGGTTGGGGGTATTACTTGGAACCCCGACACCAGGTTTATTGCAGGTTTAGATAATTATAAAATTAAATAAACTAAGATCGGCTCATTTGAAACATTGTGTGAATTCACTCAGTGTGGTTGTTTCTTTATCTAAACAATTTATATCGCCATCTATTCTCAATCATGAGATGCTGGGTGGCTCATAATACATTAAAACAATTCAACAATATTCTTTAAATTAACCCACACAAATTAAAACAAGAAGAATGTAGCTAGGCCCAGATAAATAATTCACAGCTTAGTTTATGATTCCGTGGTTGCATTCTGAAAACACCTATAACCAGTTTATTTTAATTAACCCATTTTCTAAGTTCATGTTCTACACCGAACCATAAAAAAATCAAATGACCTGGGTTTCACCAAATTATAAATTCCAAAAGTCTAACTTCAATGGACCCTACTCAAGCCTATGCTATGCAAATGAACATTTAGGTGAATGAACACAGGAGACACATTGGTGCACAGAAAAAATATCACAAAAATGAACTGCCACGATCCTCCTGCAATCAAACAATCAAACTTTATCGTGAGATGATCCCACGCAGCTTCTGCTCAGACAATCTCACTCTACTCACAAGAGCCTACAAAACTTTTGCCAGACCCATCCTTGACTACTGCTCATCTGTCTGGAACCCATATCACATCTCAGACATCAACACCCTTGAAAACGTCCAAAGATATTTCACCAGAAGAGCCCTTCACTCCTCCACTCGAAACAGAACATCCTACGAAAATAGACTAACAATCCTGGGCCTTGAAAGCCTAGAACTACGGCGCCTAAAACACGATTTGAGTATTATCCACAAGATCATATGTTGCAACGTCCTTCCGGTTGTGGTGCGGTGCTGTCGCTGTGTGTTTCCCGGTTCTCCGGGTTACATCTGGCCTTTTGTGTTGTTTGATTGCCCTATCGGGCGACCGCGGACCCGTAGAGCCCAAGGTCTTTGAGGGGAAGTTTGCGTGCACCCGGGGGTGTTCGGCGGACCCCCCCCGGGGGACGGGAGATCCCCCAAATCATCAACCAAAGAGATCAGCTTTTTTTTGCTGATCCGGAAGCGCTGCGCTCTGCTTTATCTTGGAAGCCGCGGTAACGACAAATACCTTTGGGGGTGTTATTGCTTGCTGCAGAAGGACTGAGGACGGTTTTTGGATTTGTGGCATACGTGTTGGATTACTCCTTGCGAAAGGGACATCACGACTCTTTTTCTGAGTCTGAAGAGTGAGAGGCGGCGACTTCGATCTGTGAGTGTTACGAACCCCTGGCAAAGATGGCGACGATGACTCGGCGGATTTTACTTGAAGGTTTTTAGAATGAATTTTCGCCACGTCTATCTGAGATTTTGACCTGCCTTAGAACTATCATCTATACTTTAAATTTTCGCAAGGAGAGAAGGTTTAAGTAACGTGCTTTGAAGGTAGGAGAAAGTTTAAACCCCCCGCAACAACTTTTTTGCTATTTGTCTTTGAAATAACACCTTGACTAGTTGGAAAAAAAAAAAGTAAAGCAGATAAGACTTAAAACAGCAACCGGAAAACTCCGACCCTATTTTTTTTTTTCTACCTACCACTTACCCTTCCTTTCCCTTCCATACCCTTTTTTGCCTTAACTTTTATTTTTCTAGTTTAATAATAAATAAATAAAGTTTGTTTACTTTTGAATTTCATACATAGATATTTTTGCCTTTTTTCACTTTTTACTACTACTACCTTTTTTCTTTTGGACAATTTTGCACATATTGGATTACTTTTGGATACTTTTGGATATTTGGAAATTGAATTTGGACACTTTGATACTAGGACACTTGAATATCGGATGTTTACTGACCCGGAACTCTGGACAACTTGTTAACTCTTTACTCTCTCTCCCCCTTTTTTTTCTCTCTGGAACTGCGTCACTAAAATTTACTTCATTAACTGCAAACAAATCATTGACCTTACTCTTTGATAACGAAACCGAACTGTACCGAACTTGATCAATTTAATAACACCATATTGCTGAACTAAGAACTCTTGAATTTGGATCGATTGGGATCGAACTTCTTCTAAGTTATTTAAATTTTATTTTGATATTTTTGGACTATATACATTGACAAAAACCCCTTACCCAATTCTGTAATTCATAAAATATTGTAATATTTACTCTAGCAATTGAACTATTTATATAGATTAAATTATATTATATTACATTAAGATAGATTGTGCTATATTTAGGTAGAACATACTGATAGATTACTTTGAGTTGATAGTTTTACTGTATATTAACATTAAACTTTAGACTTTAGACTTTATTATTACTTATCCTTAATTAACTTTAAATACCAGATAGTAACTGGATTTCTTTTTGATTCTACAACTTATAGTAACTTATAGTAATTCAATGTTTTAAGATTTATTGGATTTAATCAACTTAACTGATTCAACTGATTTAAACCCTTAATAGAATAACCCCCGGATTGATTGATTGACTTTCCCCTTATATTGAATACCGAATAATTGTACTACTGAATTATTACTTTTTCCCACTTTCTCTCTCCTTCCTTTTCTTTTCCATAAATTGTGATATTATTACTGGAAACATATTGATTCAAATGCTACTCTATTGATAACCTGAATCTTAAATATAAATTGTCCCTTTCTTGTTACTTCTTAAGTGAAACAAATTTAAATTCAAATTCTGATATTCTCTTAACAACTCTTTACTAATTGTATCTTAACAAAAACCAAAAAACAAAAAAACCTTTACTACATAAACTGCAACTTTCTATACCACCTTAATCACTTTAACCTCACTACTTCCGACAACATTACATACATATTACATATTACATATTACATAGATACTACATATACATTACATACATTTCTTTACACTACATAAATCCTTTTATTACATTATACATACTATTTATATATTGCTCTAAAGACCTCTCCTTAATATAAAAATATAAAAATGTCTGCCTCAAATCAACCAACCCTTATGAAATCTTGGAAGAAAAACCCCAACCAGCCTGCAACACCAAATCCAACTCAGCAACGTTCAACTGACTTGTCAGACAAAACATCTCTCCAACAACAAACACAGGAAATTCCCAATATATCACTAAACGCCTTACTGGAGAAGATGAACAAAATGCAAGACACATTAGATATTAATTTTGAGTCTATTAAAGGAACGATGGGAGAAATGAAGCAGGACATCAAGAAGATTCAAGATCATGCGGGTCATCTTGAGGAGCGAACGACCAAATTGGAAGACCAAATGGATGTTGTTTGTGAAACAATTACCAAGAATACAGGAAAAATAAATAATATTGAAGAATTAACCAACAGGATGGACACCAAATTCCAATTTTCAGAAGCGAAGGCAGAATACACCAACAAATCCCTGGAAGAGTCCCTTATGAACCTGGAGCTCGAGAAATCAGCCTTTTTTTTGCGTTTTCAAAATATTACAGAAACTGATCAACAAGACCTTCCTCACACGGTGGCGACAATAATAGCTAAAATCATTGATAAATCAACGGACGAAATTTTAGCACAAATGGACGAGGTATACCGGCTTACAACTTCATATGCTAGACGGAACAGACTCCCACGAGAGGTCCATGTACGTTTCCTCAAAAGAAAATTCAGAGACGAAATTTACAATGCCTCCAAGGATAATCCAACTTCTCACCAAGGTCGAGATATAGTAATACTACGCCAAATTCCAAAGCGAGTAAGGGAGAAACGCAAACCCTATCAAACGCTAGCCACCAAATTAAATAGAGAATCTATACAGTTTAGATGGATGATACCAGAGGGAATGACGGTCACGCTTCTGGACAAAAAATATAAAATTTCCACTCCCGAAGATGCAAGAGACTTCTACGCCCACATCTTGAAGATGGATCAATCGGCCCTTAAGGAATACGACAGTAGAGACACTCCCCGAAATGAAGAACCTACCTTTGATGACAATCAGACAAACAATGATCAAGAATTACAAATTCAGAATGGCGAGTCAAACAAACATGGACCAGTTACCCGGGCAAGAGCTGAGGCAAGAAAGGAGAAATCTAAAGAACCAACACTACAACAATAAACAACCCCAAATTACACTATTCTCAACAAATATAAATGGTCTGAACTCATATAAAAAGAGACAAAAAATATTCCATAAACTATTTGAAAACAACTATGATGTAATTTCACTACAAGAAACCCACATTAAAAATGAAGATACCACTCTTTTAGTTATCCCCAACTTTAAAATCAAATCTGAGTTTGAATTCTTTTGTGCTTCCGCCCCCGAAAAAAAGAGAGGTATAGTTTTATATGTTAAAAAAATTTATTCCCCAACATTAATATATAACGATGAAAATGGTCAATTACTAATTGTGCAAATAACCTTACAAAATAAAAGAACAATAAATATAATATCAATATATGCACCATCTGTTAGACAATCTTCCTATTTTAAAAATTTACACAAAAAAATATTAGAATTAGATCTTAACAATTTCGTGATAATTGGAGACTTCAATGCAATAGTTGATGTAAACAAGGATTATAAAGGTAACTCCAAGTGTCGTACTCGCAACATCATTCCCTCTACCTTTCAACAAATAATCTATGAATATGCCTTAAAAGACATTTGGAGATACTTTCACCCTAAATCTACACAATATACCTTTTTTTCTCCCTCCCATCGAACATGCTCACGTATTGACATGGCTTGGTCTAATATAGAAATAATAAATCAAATAATTGATGTTCAAATACTCAATGCAACTTGGGCAGACCACAATCCCCTCCTACTTACAATAAAAGACAACACTTACAATATTCCGCATAGATGGTCAATGTACTCAACAGTGATAAACCAAAAACAATTTCAACATAAAATACAGAATGATATCCCCCCTTTCATTCAAATTAACTTTAATGGCGAGATACCCAACGAAATAGCGTGGGACGCCACTAAAGCATATATACGCGGTGTGTACATCTCATATACAGCAAACAAAAACAAAGAAAAATACGCACAACTTCAAAAACTAAACATCTCTCTTCAAGAAGCAGAAAAGCTACTCTGCAATGATCCTAAAAATAACATAACCCTATTAGAAATAAATACGATCAAACATCAAATAAATTTAATAACACAACAACATATTGCCCAAAAGGTTAAAAATGCGAAACAAACATATTTTGAAGCGGCCAATAAACCAGGACGTTGGCTTTCTCTCAAATTAGCTCATCAAAAATCCGATAGAAACATAGATACATTAGTTGATCCTTTTGGACAACTGAAAACGACCAATTCCGAAAAAAAACAAATTATTCAAAATTTTTATCAACAACTCTACCAAGTCTCAAATTTGGATGCCGATTTAATATCAAAATATTTACAAACAAATGAACAAACAACTATGATAACAGATGACCAAAGAACTCTTCTAAACAAACCAATTTCTATTTCGGATATTGAGGCTGCAATAAACAAACAAAAAAACAATAAAACCCCAGGACCAGACGGAATCCCATCTGAATTTTATAAATTTCATATGGATATAATGGCTCCCATACTCTTAGACATCTATAACAATGCGCTCTCACATGCAAAACTGCCCGCGTCCTGGTTTGAATCCTATATAACCCTTATTCCTAAAGACATTGAAAACAGACACCATTTGGAGAATTATAGACCGATTGCATTACTTAATACTGATTATAAAATATTTGCATCAATAATTGCGGACAGATTAAAAAATATATTAAACAAAATTATTCATTCCGACCAAAACGGATTCCTTCCGGGAAGAAATATTTCCACAAACACAAGAACTATATTAAATGCCTTGGAATACTATGACAAAAACTATGATAAAACAGCTGCATTAATATTTATGGATCTCAAAAAAGCTTTTGATAGTCTTCAATGGCATTATCTTATAAATCAAATTAAATTCATGAATTTTGGCTCCAAATTTTTCAATCTAATCAAAACTATTTACTCTATTCAATCGGTCAAAATTCTTTTTAACAATGATATCACTAACACAATCACTATAACTAAGGGTGTACGCCAAGGATGTCCTCTGTCCCCACTTATTTTTATTCTGGCCATCGAGACCTTTCTCAAGACTATAAGAAACAACTCACAAATTCACGGTATTATGATTAAAAAAGAACATTACAAACTGCAGGCCTTTGCGGATGACATTGTATTCATCCTACAAGATCCAATTCGAACAGCACCCATTCTATTTGACGAAATTTATAAATTTGGTGAAATATCTGGCCTACAAATCAATAAAAACAAAACACAAATTTTGACAAAAAATATGATACCAAAAGAGATACTTACCTTGGAAGAATTAATTAAAATAAAGACCACAAAAAAAAATAAATATTTAGGAATTTGGATGACTTCGAATTATGCTACGATCAAAAAAGACAATTATGAACGATTAGCTAAAGAAATACAACAAGATCTTAACAGATGGTCAAAATTAAACTTATCTATTATGGGAAAAATAGCTGCCATAAAATCAAACATTCTTCCAAGGTTTCTTTACCTATTTCAGGTTGCTCCAATAAATTTGAATAAAACTTTTTTTAATATTCTTCACAAACAAGTAAAGAAGTTTATTTGGACCAAGAAGAAGGTCAGAATAAAATTGAAAAACCTTCAAGACCTTAGATCCAGGGGTGGACTTGGACTTCCAGATTTTTACCTGTATTATCAAGCTACCATTTTAACTATGATTAAAAATTGGATTACATTCCAAAACACAAGACTCTTAACTCTGGAAGGATTTGATCTTCTTGCTGGGTGGCATACTTTCTTGACAGCAGACTACCACAAAATACCCAAATACTTTAAAAATCATTACTTACGTAAAACACTAATAACAATCTGGTTTACTATAAAAAAAAATTACTACACCTCAATACCAAAATGGATATCCCCCAATGAAATAATAACTTTTCCCAATCTTTTCTCGTACTCCAAAACTCTGAGATACCAACAACTACTTGATGAATCAGACGCTCTTATTTCTAAACAACAATTGAACAATCAAGGAATTAATATAGACTGGTTAACATATTTACAAATTAAACTAAAATATGAACAACACAAAAAGCAATTTGGATTTCAAAATAATAATGTAATAGACACGATTCTTTTTGGCCCTTCTACAAAAATGATTTCAAAATTGTACAACTACTTACTAATTCAAGAAAATCCTGAAGAGCAAGTGAAATGTTGTATGATAGCTTGGGCTCAGAATTTTGGATATACGATTAACTTAATTGAATGGGAGAAAACATGGACATCAAATTATAAAATGACAACTGCAATGTCCTATAAGGAGAACCAAATTAAAATGTTTTATCGTTGGCATTTGCCCCCAGCAAGAATATCCAAAATGTTTCCCAACTTCTCACCGACCTGCTGGAAGTGCAAGATCAAACCTGGAACCTACTACCACACATGGTGGACATGCCCAATTGCACAAAAATACTGGACAACAATTCAATCCCTAATCGACCAAGTCATGTCAATCAAATTACCACTCAAACCTGAGCTCTATCTTTTGGGGATATTCAGACAAAATCTTACTAAGACAGAAAAATACCTTATACTACAAATAATAACTGCTTCCCGAATATCATATGCCTCTCTCTGGAAATCGGACCAAGTACCCTCTTTCTTTACAATAATTACGAAAATTAACGAATGTGCTGAAATGTCCAAAATAGCAATGGAAGCACAAAACAAAAATGACTCAGAATATTACGAAGCATGGGAAAGTTGGTATAAATGGGTTTCTCAGAAAAAATACAAAAAAATTTTTAATGTAAAGCTTATACATTACCATACCCAAAACTACCTTCAACACTTAAATTAATATTAAAATAAATTAGAAAAGAAGCACCAAAAACTAATCAAATTTGCAACAAGAAAATATATCAAATCTCTTTTTATCTGTTTTCTAACTAACTTAATACACATTACAAACATACTGACTACTTTCAAAATAATCAATCTTTATACACACCCATCATATCACCCACATACTCCCCACCCCACAATTAAACAAAAGTCGTCCATAAAAACGTCTGCATTAAATGCAGACTCTTCTCTCTTTCTTTCTTTCATTTCTTTTTTTTATATATTCCTTTTTTCTTTTATTTTCTCTCCTTCTCTTTTTCTTTATTCCACCTCTTTATAACTAAAGCTTTAATGTCAATATATGTATACTAAGGAATACTATATTTGAGTTACTTAAATAGTAAGATTAAGAAAATAAGAGTTATTACGTTTTTTTTTCTAAAACACTCGTGTACTATAACTCGCTTGTATTACAATTTTATTATAATATGTTTTGTTTTTTGAATTCTCCCCCCCTACCCTATCCTACCCCCATCCTTTCATTCTGTCCCCCCTCCCCCCAATCCCCCTCCCTGTTTTTAATTATTCTTGTAAATAAATAAAGTATTTTTCAAAAAAAAAAAAAAGAAAAAGAAAAATTTTGATTTATTTTTCTTTTTTTCCCTTCTGGGCTCTGGGTATGTTTTTCCTATTGCAGTAATTGAGGCCGAATGTATATAATTTTAGAAGAGCTGTGTGTGTGTGTGTGTGTGTGTGTGTGTGTGCGTGCGTATACATATACATACAGTTTATATAGTAGATACCAGTAATTTATATTTTTGTGTGCCTGTTTGTAATATATATGTTCACATATGGCATATATACATAGAATTAAATAGCATATTTTGGATGGTCAGTAATTTATTTATTTATTATTTATTTATTGGATTTATATGCCACCCCTCTCCGAAGACTCGGGGCGGCTAACAGCAATCATAAAACAGCGTACAATAATAATCCAATACTAAAAATGATTAAAAACCCATTAATATAAAAAACCAAACATACAAAGAGACATACCATGCATAAAATTGTAAAGGACTATTACTAGTAATAGTCAATAGATAGGGAAATTGTATCTCTTTGAGGCGAGGAGTGGCCAGGCACCCTAACCCATGTGAGTGACATCAAGGTGGCCACCCTTTAAGTCGCCAACTTGATGGCCACTTAAAGGGTCACATGACCTTTAAGCCACCCCACAGTGACATGATCGTTAAGCCACTCCTACCTGGTCACATGGCTGGCAAACCACACTTACAAAATAAGCCACGCCCACAGTGTGGTAGTAAAACTTTTTGTAGCCCTTCACTGACACACGCACACAAAAATATGCATTATCTACTATATAAACTGTATGTGTATGTATACACACGCACACATAAACAGATCTTCTAAAATTATACACATTCACCTTCATTTACTGCGATGGGAAAAAATTCAAAAGTTTTCTACCGTTTCTGCATACGTGACCAAAATTTTTCTACCAGTTCTGTACACCTGACCATACCCGTAGGAGCCCATCACTGACTGTAAACTATAATTATTGATAACCATTCTGTACTATTTTTTTATTTATTTTGTCTAATACACAATACATAGAAGAGAATAGACATGAGGTAATATATATAAAGAAAAATATAAAATGGAGGAGAAGATATATGAAAGGAAGAAAATATATATGATATATGAGATAAAGGAGAGACAATTGGACAGGCTAGTGCACTTATGCACGCCCCTTACTGACCTCTTAGGAACCTGGAGAGGTCAATTGTGGATAGTCTAAGGGAGAAATGTTGGGGGTTAGGGGTTGACACTACTGAGTCAGGTAATGAGTTCCACACTTCGACAACTCGATTGTTAAAGTCATATTTTTTACAGTCAAGTTTGGAGTGGTTCGTATTAAGTTTGAATGTGTTGTGTGCTCTTGTGTTGTTGCGGTTGAAGCTGAAGTAGTCATTGACAGGTAGGACGTTGCAGCATATGATCTTGTGGGCAATACTTAAATTGTGCTTTAGGCATCGTAGTTCTAAGCTTTCTAGACCCAGGATTGTTAATCTATTTTCGTAGGGTATTCTGTTTCTAGTGGAGGAGTGAAGGGCTCTTCTGGTGAAATATTTTTGGACGTTTTCAAGGGTGTTGATGTCCGAGATGTGGTATGGGTTCCAGACAGATGAACTGTATTCAAGGATTGGTCTGGCAAAAGTTTTGTAGGCTCTTGTGAGTAGTGTGAGATTGCCAGAGCAGAAGCTACGTAGGATCAGGTTAACAACTCTAGAAGACTTTTTGGCGATATTGTTGCAGTGGTGATGCACTCTACTGTACTTTTTGGCATAAATGGTGTCACTGATTAATTGGACACTTGTGACATCAAATTTTCTGCTATTAAATTTTGCTGAGAAAAAGAGCCTCTTGCCCATCAGAATTCATTATCAATACCCAAGCTAAAAGCTTTTCAACCTCTGGAGTTGATGTTTTTAGGTTATGGTCAATTAAGCAGAGACTTCATTTCACTGGAGAGGAGAGATTTCCTTAACTTTTAATCAAGACTAAGAATAATTGCAAAGAGTGATCTGGTTCATGTTCTGTTTTAAACCATGATTTATGACCAGATATATATCAGAACAAGAAACTGCCCTGGCTACCCTGACTGATGAGGAAAATCCTGTATGCAATGTAGGAAAACAACTTTGTATTTATATATTTGTAATTATTAGATTTGTATGCCGCCCCTCTCCGAAGACTCGGGGTGGCTAAAAACAATCTAAAAAGACAATGTAAACAAATCTAATATTAAAAACAATCTAAAAAACACCAATTTAAAGAACCACTCATACATACAAGCGTACCATGTATAAATTCTATAAGCCTAGGGGGAAGGGAAATTTCAATTCCCCCATGCCTGACGACAGAGGTGGGTTTTAAGGAGCTTGCGAAAGGCAAGGAGGGTGGGGGCAACTCTGATATCTGGGGGGAGCTGGTTTCAGTTAGATTAAGTATTACATAGGGAACCACAAGGTTTTGTGAATCAAAATCTTTTAAACAGCTGTCATATATTAAATTAGACAATTAAAGAATAGTCAAATTGCAAAATGCTCTGAGGACTGTAAATGCTTTCTTTAGCACAAAAGATTTGGCAGAGTTGCAAATAATCCGGTTTGTTTGAGTTATTTGTTTCTTTAATACCAACAATTATGATTTGTAAACCATAATTTGGAAACTAGTTGTGCAAATTGTCCAAATTATGACTTGCTCAATAAAATAAGATCTAAGCAGCCAATAGAAAAAGGATTACCTTAAAATGTTGACTAAATTCATTGATCATGCTAAACCAGTGTTGCTTGGTTAGTTGTAATTTGTGTGATTATGGATCATTGACAAAAATATGGTTGAACAAATCTTGGGGCAAGCTCCTCACCTCAGCTGCCAATCAGTGATGGGATGCCAAATTTTTACTGCCACACTGTGGCTGTGGCTTATTTTGTGGCTGTGGCTTGATGGTCATGTGACCAGGTAGGAGTGGCTTGACAATAATGTGACCAGTGGGTGGCTTAAAGGTCATGTGATTGGGTGGGAGTGGCTTATCGACCAAGATAAGTTTTCAAATAGGTGCTTGGACTCTTTTTCAGTTGATTAAGTCATGTTATTTGAATAGCCACAAAAGGGACAAATGATAGCATTATTTCGAGGAGCCCAGTAACATTTTAAGGTTTTGTACTGAATTCACAAGGTTCAGTGTGATAACAGATTAGGCAAGTAGCTCAATTTCCTTTAATTGCTATAAAAGTTCAGTTCCACACAATAATTAAAATGATTAAAGCGTTTATGGATAAAAACGTACTATTTAATTATTTCCTATTTTAAAAGTAAGGATCATACTAAGGTACCAGAGAAGGAAGGACAATAAAAAAACTATTAAGTATTCAATAAATAGTGCATAAACGTACTACCCCCCCCCCCCCAGCGAAGGGCTACCAAAAATTTTACTACCACACTGTGTGTGTGGCTTATGCAGGACGCCCTGCATTTTCTTTCAACATCTTTCAGTGCAAATTGGGTGCTCTGGGGTGGAGCTCCATTTTTGCTGCCCCACTGTGTTCCCCCCCTTCCAGGCTGTAGCCCACTCCTGGTCCCCCCCATGGGGGCAGCAGCTCATTACTGTAGCCATAACAAATTCCATTTAGATTGTCAAGGTCATCCTTTGTCTTTGCACTCCTGCACCTGTAAGGGAGGAGGTGAGAGCTGCTCCCAAGTTGGCAGATGAAGATTGGTCAACGTGATGGACTTGGGGGCGTGGGGGCAAGGGATTGAACTTTCAACTGGGTGGAGAAACCTCTGGGACTTCAGATTCAAGGGTTTTTCCCAGATGAGCCAACATGGCTCTGCTAATATATTGGAACTTTGAGGAATACAGTGGTACCTCTACTTACAAACTTAATTCATTCCTTGATCAAGTTCTTAAATAGAAAAGTTTGTAAGAAGAAGTAATTTTTCCCATAGGAATTTGTTGTGGTTAGCTCTGGCCCAGCTCCTGCCCCAAGGACTGTGGATGTGGGGGAGACATCCACATGCTGCAGGCCTGTTTTGCTCCCAGTGGAATCTGCTGATGAAGGCTCCTCTGACCAAGAAGACATGAGTGACAGGGAGGAGGAGAGTATGGCAGACAGCTCAGAAGGAGATCAATTATCTAGCTCCTCCTTGGATTCAGAACAAGAGTTAATGATACAGCCACGCATGGGGAGAGCGATGCATAGGCAGCAACAACTGAGAGATTATTATCAAAGAAAATGAGGCCACCTGTGGTTGGGTGGGGCTGTGGTAATTAGTGAGGCTGCTATAAATAGCAGCCTGTGGGTTTGGCCATTGTGGAGGATTATCTGATCGTTGTGTTTCGTGCCTGCTTTGCTGACTTTGACCTTTGTGTGCTGATTTTTCCCCGCTTTGAAACTAAACCAGAGCAAAGTGTGTTTCACTTTGCGAAAGAAGAAGGACTGTGAATTGCCTCACAGCTTTAAGCTAAGTATCACAGAACTGATAAGGGACTTGTATAAATTACCAGTTTGTTTGGAGACAAGTGCTCTTTGCTATACAAAAAGAGAGCTTAGTTTATTTGCATTTTCGGTATAAAGAACATTGTTTTGAATTTTCAAACATGTGTGTGTCTGAAATTGTATGTGTGAATTTTTGGGAGGATTCTACCAGAGAGCTCGACAGAACAGGAATTAATGTAAAAGCAAATAATGTGTGTGATTGGGGAAAGCACAGGGAGGGTGGAGGCCCTCTTTCCTCCCAGGAGATTCCTAGAGAGGCCCCACAGAGGCTTCTCCCTGCCTTTTCCAATTACAGTTTCAGAGGTTCGAGTTTGTAAGTGGAAAGTGGTCCTTGAGAAGAGGCAAAAAAAATCTTGAACACCCTGTTCTTATCTAGAAAAGTTTGTAAGTAGAGGTGTTCTTAGGTAGAGGTACCACTGTACTTTGCCTCGGACTCTGATTTGAGTTTCAATGATATTTGGATCTGTGACAACAATATTCTTTTCTCTTGAGAGTCAAGGACATTCAGCCTGTACTTGGAGTGGCATGACTGGGAAGCATCTCCTATTGGGACAGTGGATGGATTGGACCTAGGGAAGGGACTTAGATTTTCATTTTGGTGGGGAAAATCGGGGGGGGGGGGCTTTGAGATTTGGTTTTCCCAGATGTGCCAATATATCATCTCTAATAAAATGGATCTTTAAGGAATTGCTTAGCTTGGAGTCTTACTTGGTTGGGGGTATTACTTGGAACCCCGACACCAGGTTTATTGCAGGTTTAGATAATTATAAAATTAAATAAACTAAGATCGGCTCATTTGAAACATTGTGTGAATTCACTCAGTGTGGTTGTTTCTTTATCTAAACAATTTATATCGCCATCTATTCTCAATCATGAGATGCTGGGTGGCTCATAATACATTAAAACAATTCAACAATATTCTTTAAATTAACCCACACAAATTAAAACAAGAAGAATGTAGCTAGGCCCAGATAAATAATTCACAGCTTAGTTTATGATTCCGTGGTTGCATTCTGAAAACACCTATAACCAGTTTATTTTAATTAACCCATTTTCTAAGTTCATGTTCTACACCGAACCATAAAAAAATCAAATGACCTGGGTTTCACCAAATTATAAATTCCAAAAGTCTAACTTCAATGGACCCTACTCAAGCCTATGCTATGCAAATGAACATTTAGGTGAATGAACACAGGAGACACATTGGTGCACAGAAAAAATATCACAAAAATGAACTGCCACGATCCTCCTGCAATCAAACAATCAAACTTTATCGTGAGATGATCCCACGCAGCTTCTGCTCAGACAATCTCACTCTACTCACAAGAGCCTACAAAACTTTTGCCAGACCCATCCTTGACTACTGCTCATCTGTCTGGAACCCATATCACATCTCAGACATCAACACCCTTGAAAACGTCCAAAGATATTTCACCAGAAGAGCCCTTCACTCCTCCACTCGAAACAGAACATCCTACGAAAATAGACTAACAATCCTGGGCCTTGAAAGCCTAGAACTACGGCGTCTAAAACACGATTTGAGTATTATCCACAAGATCATATGTTGCAACGTCCTACCAGTCAATGACTATTTCAGCTTCAACCGCAATAACACAAGAGCACGCAACAGATTCAAACTTAATACGAACTGCGCCAAACTTGACTGTAAAAAATATGATTTCAACAATCAAGTTATCGAAGCGTGGAACTCATTACCGGACTCAATTGTGTCAACCCCTAACCCCCAACATTTCTCCCTTAGACTCTCCACGATTGAACTCTCCAGGTTCCTAAGAGGCCAGTAAATAAGTGCACTGGAGTGCCTTTCGTCCCCTGTCCAATTATCTTTCCTTTCCTTCACCTATCTTATATATTCTCTTCCTTTCATATATCCTCTCTTCTAAGTTCACTTTCACCCTCTTTTATATTATCACATGTCTATTTTTCTTCCTATGTATTTGTATATTGGACAAATGAATAAATAAATAAATAAATAAAATAAATAAAGTACAGCATGTAACAATCACAAAATAACACACACGAGAGCCTCTCCACATGCCTAGTTTTACAAGCAACCAGTACAAACTTTGCAATAACAAGTATTCCCTTGGGATCTTGTACCTGTCAAATGAAGTTGCATGCAGGATTTGTCAGGCTTGTCAATGGGCTAAGAAGTATAAGTAGCTCACTGCAAGAGTCTTGGTTAAAATCTCAGTAAGACAAAATGTGATCCTGTGCCTATGGAGATTCTCAAGTCATGGTTGTCCCAAAAGCTCCTATGTTAATAGCAACTTTAGATCTAGAAAGTGGACTTAGTTAATCCTTGGATAAAGGACCATTTGGGAAGTAGGTTTGACTAGGAAGTACAAAAAAAAAGAAGAAGATGAAATTGCTTCTTTAGAAAGAAAAGGTCCAGTCCAGTTTCAAGCTGGGAGAAAGTGTTTGTTATGACCTATAAAGCCCTTAATGGCACCGGACCAGATTATCTCAGGGACCGCCTTCTGCTGCACGAATCCCAGCGACCAGTTAGGTCCCACAGAGTGGGTCTTCTCCGGGTCCCGTCAACCAAACAATGTCGCTTGGCGGGACCCAGGGGAAGAGCCTTCTCTGTGGCGGCCCCGGCCCTTTGGAACCAACTCCCCCCAGAGATTAGAATTGCCCCCACCCTCCTTGCCTTTCGTAAGCTGCTTAAAACCCACCTCTGCCGCCAGGCATGGGAGAACTGAGATACACTTTCCCCCTAGGCCTTTAAAATTTTATGCAAGGTATGTCTGTATGTATGATTGGTTTTTATATAATGGGTTTTAACTGTTTTTAGTATTGGATTATACTGTTTTGTTACTGTTGTTAGCCGCCCCGAGTCTGCGGAGAGGGGTGGCATACAAATCCAATAAAAAATAAATTAATTTTAAAAAAAGACCCTGGAAATAAAGTGGAAGCTAACCGGCTGCAAGGAGAATTATTTGGTATCCAGAAACTTTAGTGACAGCAACAAATGTTTTTGGGGTGGTTGACCCCTTGGTTTACGAATGGATGGATTTTTATAGGGTTCTGAGATGCTCCAGAGGGTTGTGAAATGTAGGGAGCCTTGTGCCTTTTGCTATTCTAATGGTGGTGGGTTAATGCTATTATGTCCTAAAGGTCTTGTCCTGTCCTTAGAACTTGGGTGGATGATGTAAATTCTTAATCCCAGCCTGGAGGAGCTGTGGCTGAAGGTGTTTCCTTTGTGAATAGGACAGCTTGAATTTCTGCAGGAAGACTGGGCCTGCTATTAGTGGGAAGAAAGAACCAAGATTCAACGAGATCCCACTCGTCCTCTTCAAGCTGGTTCTTTTGGCTTTGTCCTACCCAGGACAATACAGGACGCTGCCACCAATCACCCTCACCAGACCCAAACCCACACCCACTCTACAGACAAAAAAAAACCCCACCACCCAGAAGCCAAACCACTGCAGTGCCTCCAACTGCTGCACCCCCCTCTGACACGCACACAACGCAAACTGAAACACACCATAAACACATGACCAGACCACAAATTCACAGCCAAACCAAAACCTGGGATGTTACACCACAGACATACATTACAAAACAACTGACTAGTCTGCAGGCTCCAACTGCCACAAGTACTCAAGAGGTCACCCCTAAGCTGCAAACATCAACTAACCTGCATACATCAACTGCATCAATTACTCAAGGTATTGTTACCCTATCAACTAACCAGGAAGTTTCAACACAGCTTGCAGCAGCTGAGCCAACATTCCACACCCACCCACCAGTATTTATAGAGGGACGGCAGTCCAGATCACGCTTATTGATGTCATAATTTAGGGTGCTTAAATGTATATACTAGAAGAGTTGTCACATATTTGTTAATTGTTTCTTTGTTGTTTGTTATGTGTGTTTTATCGATAAAAATATTTTTTTTTAAAGAACCTGTTTCTTTATTTTTCCTTTGGGGAAAATATAATATTCTGTCGTTTTAAATATCCCCCAAAATATTTCATTCTCTGAGAGGTTGGGGGCTTCCTACACTTCCATCTCATATCACACAAATTGCATAAATGACCAATGTAATTACCAGCAAGTGACTCAGAAATTTAGCTTAACTTAACCACAGCTAGCTAATATTCTGGGGAAAGTGTCTTCTATTTCCTTTTATTTCTCTTTCTCCCCCCCCCCCCCACTTTACATCCAGATACTGGAATCCATTCTTTTCCAGGGTCTTTCTTTGAATATATCATTGCTTAATCTCTATATGCTCTTTTTATGAATGCAGGTGGAACATCTTAGTGGAATGAATCTGCCCTCTAGTGCTAGCCATTCTCTACTCCAATTCATCAGAGCAGCTTCTCTAAGACATTTATCTTCCGGGAATAAAATTGATGAATGGGCACAAATATGAGTCAAGAATTCATATTTGAATTCATATGAATTCATAAGAATTAAGGCTACTTACATACTGTATTTTTCAGAGTATAAGATGCACCTTAGTTTTTGGGGAGAAAAATAGGTGGGGGAATTTCTGCCTACTAGGTATTCATCTGGCTAGTCCTTAGCCTGGTCAGCCTCAGCACATTTATTCGCTTGCTGGTTTTGAGGTTAGAGATGGTTGGGGCTATGCTTCTAAAAAACAGCTGATCGTTGGAGGGAGAAGCAATTAGAAACATGGAAACATAGAAGACTGATGGCAGAAAAAGACCTCATGGTCCATCAATGTGCCCTTATACTATTTTCTGTATTCTATCTTAGGATGGATATATGTTTATCCCAGGCATGTTTAAATTCAGTTACTGTGGATTTATCCACCACGTCTGCTGGAAGTTTGTTCCAAGGATCTACTACTCTTTCAGTAAAATAATATTTTCTCATGTTGCTTTTGATCTTTCCCCCAACTAACTTCAGATTGTGTCCCCTTGTTCTTGTGTTCACTTTCCTATTAAAAACACTTCCCTCCTGGACCTTATTTAACCCTTTAACATATTTAAAAGTTTTGATCATGTCCCCCCTTTTCCTTCTGTCTTCCAGACTATACAGATGGAGTTAATTAAGTCTTTCCTGATACGTTTTATGCTTAAGACCTTCCACCATTCTTGTAGCCCGTCTTTGGACCCGTTCAATTTTGTCAATATCTTTTTGTAGGTGAGGTCTCCAGAACTGAACACAGTATTCCAAATGTAGTCTCACCAGCACTCTCTATAGCGGCAAAGCCCAGAAGATCCCTTTGCTGGTGTTTGTTGCACAAATCTATCCAACAAGCCCAAGAAACCATAATCAGACATGCAAAATGTTTATCTTGGGATGTTCAGGAATGTTAATATTAGAATTTATCCAAACTTAGTTGATTTCCTTGGCTAATATTTGGGAGGCGTTCCATTGCTTCATTTTGCACTCCCTAGCTACAACTATAGGAAACCCCTTCCCTGCACAAATGAAATATTTTGGAGAATATTAAAAGAGGCAGAAGGATTCTGTATTATATTTTCCCCAAAGGAGAAATGAAAAAAAAAACATGTTCTTAAAGGCAGAAAACAGGCCAGTCTTCCTGCATAGTAAAACAGCCTCAGGCAGAAGAGTTTGGTCTTTAGGAATGAATATTTTGTATTCAATTCAGAAATCCAGGCTGGGATTAAGAATTTACATCCCACATTCAGATTCTCAGGAAAGGGCAGGACCTTTAGGATATAATAGGATTAACCCACCACAATTAGAACAGTAAAAGGCACAAGGCTCCTGCGTGCTAAGCTAACTAGCACACTTAGCTAAAATACACCGGAGTATAAGTAATAAATGCTCGAAATGCAAAACAGCCATAGGAACATATTATCACATCTGGTGGTTATGCCCGGAAGCAAGAAAATTTTGGATTAGAACTCAGAACTGGCTGGAAGAAATATTGGAATATAAATTAGAAACAAAACCAGAAATGTATTTATTAGGAATAATCAGAGGTCAACACAGCAAAGAAGTCTATTACTTAATAACACACATACTAACATCAGCAAGATTGGCATTCGCACAAAATTGGAAACAAGAAAAGACACCAAATGAAGAGATGGTCATCAAGAAAATGTTAGACTGCTCTAAACTAAGTAAATTAACGTATGAATTACAGGATAAACAAAATAAGAACTACAACAAAGTGTGGGAGAAACTGTATAACTGGATAGAAAAAAAAAACAAGAAAAGGAATTAGAATTAAGGAAATATAATGTAAAAAAACCCCAGAATTGTAAAATATTAATTATTATGCATATAGATAAGTATAAATGTTTAATGTTGTATGTTTGTCGATATAAAATAAAAAAATAAAAAATAAAAAAGGCACAAGGCTCATTACACTGCACGAACCCCTGGAGCATCTCAGAACCCTATAAAAACCCATCCATTCTGCTGCTGTCACTGAATTTTTTGGAAACCAAATAAACCTCCTTTCCTTGCAGCCAGTCAGCCTATTTTATTTCCAGTGCCTTTCTCCCAGCTTGGAACCAGATCAGATTTTCCCTACAACTTACAACTCAGCAGGCAGCCTCCACTAGGTGGAAGATACCTTTCTATGGCTCTTGGGTTTTTCCCATAGTGATGTCTGCAGTTATTTGAAACCCCTCCTATTTTGCTAGTTGTTCACAGCATATTCCCCTCAACAGGCCAATTCCTTCCAATTCCCAGGTAATTTGGGGAAGTAAAAAGTTAATTCACCAAATCACTTTGTTAGAAGCACTCTAGCAAATTGACATCATCTGCATAATTACACAAAGGACATAAAACCTTTCTGTACCTGATTAGGCAAAATGGGCTTTTTAAATTTAATGGGCGATGCCGGTGCTGTGACCCAAACGTACCATTAAATTAAAATTTGACTGTATCAGTAAATCATTATTGCCTTTAACATATGTATCTTTAAATGCCAGTGTACTGGAAGTTAGATCAATGTACATTGGTAGTGCAGTGGATTCCTATACAGACCTTGTATAGGATCTTGTATGAGCTTTGGTGACGCAGTGGTCAGAGTGCAGTATTGCAAGCTGCTTCTGCTGACTGTAGTTCACCAGTTCAAACTGACCCATCCTTCCATCTTTCCTAGGTGGGTAAAATGAGGACCCTATACAGATCTTGTATAGGATATTGTATGAGCCTTGTATGAATCAGCAATATGCTGACTGTAAACCACTTAGAGGGGGCTGTAAAGCACTGTAAACACATTACACCCCAATCACACTGATGAGCCACTTGAGTTTTGTGGAAAGTTGGGTGGGGGTGAAAAATATTTACTTCTTCCTAGAGGGGGCGTGTTGTGGTTAGCTCTGGCCCAGCTCCTGCCCCAAGGACTGTGGATGTGGGGGAGACATCCACATGCCGCAGGCCTGTTTTGCTCCCGGTGGAATCTGCTGATGAAGGCCCCTCTGACCAAGAAGACATGAGTGACAGGGAGGAGAGTGTGGCAGACAGCTCAGGAGATCAATTATCTAGCTCCTCCTTGGATTCGGAACAAGAGTTAATGATACAGCCACACATGTGGAGAGCGATGCATAGGAAGCAACAACTGGGTGGGACTGTGGTAATTAGTGAGGCTGCTATAAATAACAGTCTGTGGGTTTGGCTATTGTGGAGGATTATCTGATCCTTGTGTTTCGTGCCTGTCTTGCTGACTTTGACCTTTGTGTGCTGATTCCCCCCCCCTTGAAACTAAACCAGAGCAAAGTGTTTCAGTTTGTGAAAGAAGGACTGTGAATTGCCTAACAGCTGCAAGCTAAGTATTACACAACTGATAAGGGACTTGTAGAAATTACCAGTTTGTTTGGAGAAGAGTGCTCTTTGGCTATACAAAAAGTGTGCTTAGTTTATTTGAATTTTCGGTATAAAGAACATTGTTTTGAATTTTCAAACGTGTGTGTGTCTGAAATTTGTATCTCTGAATTTTTGGGAGGATTCTACCAGAGAGCCCGACAGAACAGGGCGTAGCAGAAAATAATTGAGAAACACTGGCTTAGAGACAATGGGTGGAGGAGGTTCTTAGAAAATTAATGACTCCTGTCCCAAAGGTGCTTTTCCAAGAGGCAAATGGACTTTCTGGTTTTTCTTTGAAGACGTTTTGCTTCTCATCCAAGAAGCTTCTTCAGCTATGACTGGATGGATTTATATCCCTTGCAGACAGCTGGTCATTTGCATCCTTTTACAGAGTTGTTTAAACCACTTGGTGCTTTGTCTGTGTCCTCACGGTCACCCGAGTAAGCTCCACACCCATTTGCACTACTTGGGTGAGCAGGCATCCCTACTTGCACAAGCAGCAGCTGAGTGCATACACTCGTGCTTCATTTTTGTGAGTGGCGTGCCTGCACACCACTCACACAAATAGAAACATAGAAATCTGAGAAAGACCTCATGGTCCATCTAGTCTGTCCTTATACTATTTTCTGTATTTTATCTTAGGATGGATATATGTTTATCCCAGGCATGTTTAAATTCAGTTACTGTGGATTTACCAACCACGTCCACTGGAAGTTTGTTCCAAGGACCTACTACTCTTTCAGTAAAATAATATTTTCTCACATTGCTTTTGATCTTTCCCCCAACTAACTTCAGATTGTGTCCCCTTGTTCTTGTGTTCACTTTCCTATTAAAAACACTTCCCTCCTGAACCTTATTTAACCCTTTAACATATTTAAATGTTTCGATCATGTCCCCCCTTTTCCTTCTGTCCTCCAGACTATACAGATTGAGTTCATGAAGTCTTTCCTGATACGTTTTATGCTTAAGACCTTCCACCATTCTTGGAGCATAAAAGTGCACTTGCCGGTCACTCGTGTGGAACCATTCCCTCTTCCCCACCGGTCAGAAAGGTTGGGGAACTCTGCCATATAGGACCTTATCTATGGAACTGAGAAACACCTTGTGTAGTAAAAAAAAAAATAATGCTCTTATGATAAAGTGTTAAGATTTACATTTTTTATTTGCACTTTTTTTCTGTAATTTTGCCATTTTGTTTTCCTGCAGGGTAGTCTTTGTGATTGTAGGCGGCAATTTTAAAATTATTTCTTCATCTTGGTTATCTTCCAAGCGCTGAGATTTTCGGCGTTCAAAAAATGTTGGTGTACACACTGGCGTGGGATCCTGGAAAGGGGGAGAAGAAAATTATTGGACTAAGAACTGTTGCGGGCTAATTTTAAAAAGTATATTTTCACAAAAATCTGAAATATTTGTTGGCAATGATGGAAACAGGAAATCTTTCTACCAGTGATAATCTGGACAATACAAGACAAAGAGCTGATAAACTCTTCATAGTAACTTTCTGAAGAAAATACCGAGAACAACTTCCCCAAATGTTCTAAATTTAATTCTATATGGTAATTGCATTACAGTGATCTCCCCAGTTTCGCGCTCTCGATCATTGCTAATCGCTATATCGCGATTTTTCCACCCGGAAGTAGAAACACCATCTGCGCATGCGCGCCCCTTTTATCTATGGCCACGCATGCGTAGATGGTGGAGTTTGCGTTCCCCGGGCAGATCAGCTGCTGGGCGGCTTCCCTGGGTCTTCCCCCTCTTGCTGGCGGGAGGGCGAGCGGCGGGCATCAGCGAGGAGCCGGGGTTTCCCCTTTGCGTGGGTGGCCAGTAAGACCCCAGCGCTGTTTCCCAGCTGAGTCCCGAAGCCAAACGCGGAAGTTCGCCTTTGCCGTCTGGCTTCAGGACTCAGCTGCTGCAAGCGAGCAGCCGGGCGGGCGGGCGAACGGGCAAGCGGCAAGCGATCTTGGGGTTTCCCCGTTGCCCAGGCAAAGGGGAAACCCCAAGATCGCTTGCCGCTTGCCCGTTCGCCCGCCCGGCTGCTCGCTTGCAGCGCCGCAGCAGCGAGGAGCCGGGCGGGCGGGCGAACGGGCAAGCGATCTTGGGGTTTCCCCGTTGCCTGGGCAACGGGGAAATCCCATCTTCGGCTCCTTGCTGCTGCCGCGCTGCGGAGCAGATCAGCTGTTGGGCGGCCGAAGGGGTCTTCCCCGCCGCCCACACGCAAACTCCACCATCTGCGCATGTGCGGCCATGGAAAACAGGACGCGCATGCGCAGCTGGTGTTTTTACTTCCGTGCCGCTACATCGCGAGTTTACGATTATCGCAAGGGGTCTTGGAACGGAACCCTCGCGATAATCGGGGGATCACTGTATCCCCTTTCCATGGCTAAATTCCTAAGTCTGTATCATTTGGAAATGATACAGCATAGAGGCGGGAAATAATGCTATAGGATGAGCCAAGTTATCTAAGTTTCCCAAATATGTCACTTCTGGAATACCCAGGAAAAGGACAAAGAAAGCAGTCAAGTATTTCATGCTAAGAGGGCATTGTGGAAGGAAAGCCTATCAGAAATCCTCCTTTCTCCGTGACTTCAAGGCAATTAAAATCACTCTACTAACCAAATAATTCCCTCACCACTGTTAAACTATTCACTAAGGCTGCATTACTATTACTATTAGTCTTCTCATTGTTCCCATTACCTCCCATTTATGACTGTAACTTTTTTATTTATTTATTATTTATTTATTCATATGTCCAATGCATAAATACATAGGAAGAAAACAGACATGTGATAATATAAAAGAGGGTGAAAGTGAACTTAGAGGAGAGGATATATGAAAGGAAGAGAATATATAAGATAGGTGAAAGAAAGGAAAGACAATTGGACAGGGGACGAAAGGCACACCAGTGCACTTATGTACGCCCCTTACTGGCCTCTTAGGAACCTGGAGAGGTCAATCATGGAGAGTCTAAGGGAGAGGTGTTGGGGGTTAGGGGTTGACACGATTGAGTCCGATAATGAGTTCCACGCTTCGATAACTCGATTGTTGAAATCATATTTTTTACAGTCAAGTTTGGCGCAGTTCGTATTAAGTTTGAATCTGTTGCGTGCTCTTGTGTTATTGCGGTTGAAGCTTGGTTGCTTGTATCCTTACGATTTATATGAATATTGTTTCCTGATTGCTTATTTATACCCTATGACAGTGATGGCAAACCTTTTTTTGCTCGGATGCTGAAAGAACATGGCCGCGCGCTATCACGCATGCGTGAGTGCCTACACCCATAATTCCATGCCTGGGGACGGTGAAAACAGTTTCCCCCACCCCCTGGAGGCCAGAAACAGCCTGTTTCCTAACTTCTTGGGGGGCCAATGGGTTCGTGTTTCACCTTCCCCAGCCTTCCAAACGCTTTCCTGGAGCTGGGGGAGGGTAAAAACGCCCTTCCCCATTCCACCCAGAGGCTCTCTAGAAGCCAAAAACGCCCCCCCCCTCCCCGAACCTCTGTGCGAGCCAAAAATCAGCTGGACGGCACACACATGCATGCTGGAGCTGAGATGGGGCAACAGATCGTGTGCCAACAGATATGGCTCCGTGTACCACCTGTGGCACCCGTGCCATAGGTCTGCCATCACTGCCCTATGCCAATCATTAAGTGTTGTACCTTATGATTCTTGACGAAGGTATCTTGTCTTTTTATGTACACTGAGAGCTTCTGCACTAAAGAAAAAATTCCTATACAGTATTCTATTCTATTCCATTAGCACTGGACCACACCTGATTTCCAAATATAACAGAATGCAGCTGTGAGAGCAATCATGGGCTTTCCCAGGTATGACCATATTACATCAACACTCTGCAGTCTGCATTGGTTGCCGATCGGTTTCCGGTCACAATTCAAAGTGTTGGTTATGACCTATAAAGTCCTTCATGGCATTGGACCAGAATATCTCTGGGACCGCCTTCTGCCGCATGAATCCCAGCGACTGGTTAGGTCCCACTGAGTTGGCCTTCTCCAGATCCCATCGACGAAACAATGTTGTCTGGCGGGACCCAGGGGAAGAGCCTTCTCTGGGGTGGCCCCGACCCTCTGGAATCAGCTCCCTCTGGAGATTAGGATTGCCCCCACCCTCCTTGCCTTTCGCAAACTCCTTAAAACCCACCCCTGCTGTCAGGCATGGGGAAATTGATTCCCTTGGGCTGTTTCCATTTTATGTATGGTTTGTCTGAGATGTATGATTGTTTTTTATACTAAGGGTTTTAAATTGTTTTTAACTATTGGATTTGTACTGTTTTGCTGTTGTGAGCCGCCCCAAGTCTTCGGAGAGGGGCGGCATACAAATCTAATAAACAAACAAACAAACAAACAAACAAACAAACAGGAGAATACTAATAGCACTCAAATGTGAGTGTGTAAGAGGACAATTTGAATCCTATGGTAGAACAGGGAGGAAGCACTGGAGCTGAGGGAATGGGGCAGCTGCTAGCATAGCTGGCAAAGCGGAACAGGTTTGTACTTCCACAAATCAATAGCTAACAAGCTGAAAAGGGAAACTGAACCCATCAGCTTCACGATCCAGCAGATGCTGAGAACCTCTGGCCAGCAACGTTTTAAACACCTCCTGATGTGGCCTGTTTAAACAAATGCACATAGTAATATGGTCTGCTTAATGAGCAGCACAACTTGGCTCAATTATGGTTGTAATTCAAGGACTTCTTGTATTCCAATATTTTTTCCCTTCTTCAAATAAAAAATGCTCATTATAATTCAGATGATTTCAAAGCCCCAACCTTTCACTTACTTCATCATCCACTGATGCATCCTCATTGGAATCTGATTTTGAAACCATCTTTTTCTTTATTGGAGGCATCTGAGCAGCCTTGAGAAAGAGAGTCTTAGAATTAAAAGATTACCCCATAATTCAACTTTAACAATAAACATGTTAACTAATTATCTTTAAAACAATTAGCGTTTTGAGTTTGCCTTGAAGCTGTGAAACTCAGAACAAACAAGTCTCATTAAAAACAGAGTGAAGCAAAGACTAATATCGCTTTGCATGAGCGGCTGCCAATCAGTTGCCAATGGGGCTTCCTAACATCCCAAGATTTCATGCTCAAATAAACCCAGATTCTGGACAAAATAAATCCCAAATCCCCCACATAAATACATTTTAAACTAAATTAATTTTTTACCTAATATATACAATCTAATGCATGCAAAACACTTGATGATTTCATTAAATTTTAAAATCATAGAAATCCTGACAGGGATAGAAAAATCCACATCTGTGTTTAAAAATCCAGCCCTGTTTAAAAACTTTTTTGAGTCCATAGGGAGCTACAAGGTTTTGTCTGAATCATGTATCAAATGATCTCATGTTTCCAATTGTCTGGTGATAATATAAGCTTTATATTCTAACTTAAGGCATTTGAATTTACAATAGGTATGTAATAATCATGTTTATGTCTCGTTCTCATTATACTATGTATTATGGGAGGGGGGGGGAGACACATTCACTTACAAATCCAGGGAAATCATAATCTATTCCTTTCCCAGCAAGCCTTTTTCGCAACTTGTTTTCGTTTTTCAACAGCTTCTCCACCATCTTTTCTTCCTCCTGTGCTGTCCGAGTGCGATTGTAGCGTTTTACGGCTGGATATGATGGCTTTCTGAACTTTCGCTCAGAACCTTTGAAGAGGTTTTTATGTACCTTTTCTTCTGGCATAAACTCACCTGTAACATGCAATCAAGGCAAGAGAAGCAGTGAGAAACAGGGCAAGGCCATTACAAAAGCTTCCACCTTAACTGCGGCCTCAAAAAATATTTCAAACATCAATAGAAAACTGTTTTCCTTGAGTCCCCTAAAACAAGACCTACTCAGAATGTTTTTGAACGCATGTGCTCTAATTAATCCCTAACTCTGTCCACCTTGGGGTGGGTCGAGGTAAAAATTAAGCTAGGGTGGGGATGGGCGAGGCGGAGCTGCCCTATTTACCAGGCCTCACACACCCCAACACCTGCCTTGCTTTTTTCTTGAGCTGCTTCTTCTGCGGCGGTTTGTATGCCGCCCCTCTCCGAAGACTCAGGGAGGTTCACAGCAATAATAAAACAGTGTGACAATGTAAACAAATCTGATATTAAAAACGCATCTAAAAACCCATCATTTAAAAACCATGCAACACACACATACCATACATAAAACTATAAAAAGCCTGGGGGAGATGTCTCAATTCCCCCATGCCTGGCGATATAGGTGGGTCTTAAGTAGTTTGCGAAAGACAAGGAGGGTGGGGACAGTTCTGATCTCTGGGGGGAGTTGATTCCAGAGGGCCGGGGCCGCCACAGAGAAGGCTCTTCCCCTGAGGCCCGCCAGACGACATTATTTGGTTGACAGGACCCGGAGAAGGCCAACTCTGTGGGACCTCATTGGCCGCTGGGATTCGTGTGGCAGAAGACGGTTCCGGAGGTATGCTGGTCCGATGCCATGTAGGGCCTTAAAGGTCATTATCAACACTTTGAATTGCGACCAGAAACTGATCGGTAGCCAATGCAAGCCACGGAGTGTTGGAGAGACGTGGGCGAACCTAGGTAACCCCACAATAGCTCTCGCGGCCGCATTCTGCACGATCTGAAGTTTCCGAACACTTTTCAAAGATAGCCCCATGTACAGAGCGTTGCAGTAGTCAAACCTTGAGGTGATGAGGGCATGAGCGACTGTGAGCAATGACTCCCCGTCCAAATAAAGCTCAGGATCAATATAGATCTCTTTTATCAAGCACAGATGGCTTTCCGAAAGGCATCTATAGTTGATAACAGAGCTCTGGATTGATTGCACAATTTCTTGATTGTAGAAGGCTTTCCTTCCAGAAGCGAAGGGGGCCCTGATGTTGAGGGGTGGAGTGAGGGGGTGCCGCATGTGTCAATCCTGAGCCCATTTCTCGATTGCAGAGGACTTTCCGGAAGGCCTCTAAAGGCAAAATTAGAGCCGGGAGTTAGGCGTGCAAGCAGCAAGCAGCCACAGAAGTGGGTCAGCAGCAGATCCCTGCTGGTCGGGCTGTCATAAGGTGAGTCAAATAATTAAACCCACCCAAAAAGAAGTACCAGCCATTTTTTCGGGAGTCAAAAGAAAACAAGACCGGATCTTCTTTTCGGGGAAACATGATATTAAACAGAGAATATCAATTATTATTATTATTAATAATTAGATTTGTATGCCGCCCCTCTCCGAAGACTCGGAGCATTATGGCTTCAGCTAAACAAAGAGGTATCCAGGATCACTGCTTCCCCTTGTGGAATGCATCACGTTTCTCTTCTGCACATATGCCATATATGTCAATTTTTGGTCACAACTGTTCTTTAATATTGTTTCCTCCCCAAAACACTTGCCATACAAATTGGCTAAATATTATTTCCATACTACATTCTTACAGTGCATTTTATTTTTCTATATTTTAATGGTGTATTATTATTGTCCTTGTAAACCCCTGTAGCCAGGCTATATTGAGAGGGTGTATTCCTTCCATAAAGAAATAAACTCATTTGTTATTGTTCCCAAGCACAATAGATAAAGCAATAAAACACTTATGCAAGATCAAGGTTGAATTTAATTCTGTGTGGTGTTCAAACATTTTCTTCTGTTACTTCGGAGGAGGAGGAAGAGTATTCTGTCCTTTTTTTTCAAACGTAACTAAAAAGAACAATATAGATATATCTATATAATATATCTATATTGATATATCAGTCAGTTGGGTAAATTGTAAAAAAAGGGAAAATCTATATTGGGGGGTATGGATTACATTTCAAAGCAGACAATGTAATGGAGAATAAAGCTGTAGTCATGCCTAATCTCAATGCAAAATTGCATTGCATTATTTATTTATGGCATCAATCCCAAAAGACTAAGCAATGAATAGCTGTAAAATATACAATCCAATTAATATATTATATAGGTTAGTAATATAGGTGTTTGTGGCCACAAATCAATTCTTAAAGGCCTTTCAAAAATAGTCAAGTTGTACCTTCTCTTCAAAGGTTTATGAAAGCGAAAGCTACCCGCATTTTACAGAGCTGACTATTCCAAAGGAAGAGAATGTTCATAGAAACACTTGCTGTTACATTCCCTCCCTTCACACTGTGATAGGAAGGGTCATTTACTGGTGCATCCTCATCATGTGAAGTAGGCAGGTAAAAGATAACCCAGAATAACAATCCTTGCAAAAAAGAGCAGTTGCAAATTCTGAAGATCACAGAGATTGGGGGCGGTGTGTGTGTGAAAGGAGGTGAATGAGAAAACTTGTAAAAAAAAGGGGGGGGGAGTTTAGTGGGCTATTTTTTAACATCTGATTCTTTCACGAAACTGCTACATTTAACAAACTAGGATATACTCACATTTCAAGAGTTTTTCACGGACAAGATAATTGTTCATGGTATCTGCAGCTATCTTTGCAATTTCATCATATTCAAATTCCACAAAAGCATAACCTTTGCTACCTCCTGTCTATAAAAGAGAAGGAAACAATTGTTTTTTTAAAAAATACAATACTTTTATAAATGCAGGATAACTTTTTGCTTTGTTGTTACCATTAGTAGATATATTTCTGCCTCTTTTTCAGCAGCTCATGGCAGGACATAAATCAGTCTTTTTGCCAATTTGTTTTACAAAAACTCACCGCAATACAACTGACCCAAAGTCACCCAGCGACAATCTTAATCCCCCAAAAATAAAGTTATTATTAAAGTTAATTCAAATCAAAAAGGTTTGGGAGCTTCTAGCCTAAAAATGTGTTAAGTCTGTAATGAGAAATGCCATTGGAAAAGTAAGCAGTCCAAGGACTGGATTAAGTGGCTAAATCAGAATCAGCCTCAAAACCCCAAAATGTATACAATTTATATAGTTTATATTGTATATAAAACTCTAAACTCTCTCCCACATATAGTGTGTAGTTGTTCTAATTGCTTCAATGCCTTGTGTTTCATTTGCTCTGACACTATGTGGTTTTTTAATTGTACACATCATCCAGAATCACTTACATGAAAGGAATGACTAAATATTGGCACCTAAGTGATGAAAACTCTTTGGGTAACTCTGAGCCAGTTATTCTCTCTCAAACCTATCTATCTTTTAATCTATTAAAAGTGTTGTACCACATGTTTCTTGACAAATCTATATTTCCTTTTATGTACACTGAGAGCATATGCAAATTCCTTGTGTGTCCAATCTCACTTGGCCAATAAAGAATTCTATTCTATTATCATCATCTATCTTTCTTTAAATCTATCTATCTATCTATCTATCTATCTATCTATCTATCTATTATAATCTATCCTTTAATCTATTATCCAATCTAATCCAATCTATTATTTAATCTATATCTAATCTATCCTATCCATCCGTCCATCTCTCTAATCTATATACCCTATCTATCTACAGTATCTACAGTGTCTGTCTGTCTGTCTGTCTATCTATCGATCCTATCTATTCCATATATCTACCTATCTATCATCTCTCTCTATATATATGAGGCGGTCGGTTAAGAAATGTGTTATATATAAATGAATTATAATAACCGGAACCAGGCTCACCTTTTTACTCCTCGAAAGGCGGACCCGAGTCACTGTCCCAAACTGGCTGAAGTACTGCTGGAGCTGAGACTCGTAGAGGCCTCTCGGCAGGTGACCCACGTAAACGACGCCAGGTTTCACCTTCTGATTCTTCGAGGTAAAACGAGAGAGGAGAGGTGAGGTGTCAACATACACTGGAAGTTTCTCTTTCCCAGCGCCCAGCGGGAGAAACCACCACGGTCCCCCTCGGTTTCTTTTCTTACCTTGGAGGCCGCCTTGCGCACCCGCTGCACCTCCGCTTGGAATTCCCGCTGCCGCTCCGGGTCCAGAGACAGGAGAGGAGTTGCTGCCGACGCGACGCTGCCAGCCGCCATCACGTTTCCAGAGAGAAAGACGGCAGCGCGCCTGCGCCGCAAACCGGAATCTCCGTTTCGTCACTTCCTTTTCGGATGCACCGGAGGGGGTTGCTTTTAAACTTTTCAAGAAGACCCAGAAAGGGTATAGCGGCCCCTATTGGTCAGAGTGTGAAACAGCAGCCTCTTGCGCTGCATCATATTTTCATTTTTAGAAAATGCTCTAAACTCTCGAGCACCTTTGATTGGGACTACAATCCCCTCCGCCTAAAGCCTTACTCCCAAGAAGAGGCATACTCCGAACCAGCCCCGAACGCCTCCTTTAGCTCCACCCCCGGCACTTTGCAGCCGATTTCCTCCCCCCTCCCCACACGCGGGATCCGTCTCAACCTATCAGAGGGGCCGACCGAGACCGAGCGAAAGGGCCCGAGAAAACCACCCTTGGCGATTGGCTTGCCTATTTCTACCCCTTTCTCCGATAGGCTGCCACCCCCGCGACGTCGCTTTCCATTGGCTCGCTCGGGGCAAACGGAGGCGGGACGTCCGGGAGCAGAGATAGTGAGTGAGTTGAGTGAGGGAAGAAGGAGCGAGGCTGAGGAGAAGTTAGGGACGCTCGGAGATCGGAGCTGCTACCGGCGGAAGCGGGAAGCTCGAGCCGTCATGAGCGGCGGCGTCTACGGAGGAGGTGAGCGGCCTTGAAGGCGGGAGGAGGAGGCCGCCTTTCCTTTCATGCGGGCCGGCGGTGGGCGGAGCTTGTGGGTGCCCTCCCCCCCAGCGGCACTCCAGGCGCCGGAGGGAGAAACGGGGCTGAAATTGCCTGGACGGGCTTTCCGAGCCTCGGGGTGAAGCCGCCTTTCCCTCCTGGACGCCCCGGAGCCTCTTGGTGCGCGAATCCTAAGGGTTTACGCCTTTCCCGGCTTCCTTCCAGACCTGCCCAGCGAATATGATAGTATATATGTGACAGTTTGATTTTAAATGTTTAGTTTTTAAGATAATTTTTAACTTAACTATCCTATTAATTGGCTTAGAAATGTTTTATATATTGTATCTTTTTATCAAAATTTATTCATTCATTCATTCGATTTTTATGCCGCCCTTCTCCTTAGACTCAGGGCGGCTTACAACATGTTAGCAATAGCACTTTTTAGCAGAGCCAGCATATTGCCCCCACAATCTGAGTCCTCCTTGAGCCGGTGATGAGATTTGAACTGATGACCTATAGATCTACAGTCAGCTGTGGTGGCCTGAAGTACAGCACTCTACCTGCTGCGCCAACCCGGCACATGTTGTAAGCAGGCCTGAGTCCACGGAGTGGGGCGGCGTATAAATCCAATAAATAAATAAATTTCAGGACAGAACGGAAATATAATGGTTAAAAACAGTACGTGGTGTATTGATCTTTGCTTTGGTTTGGTTCCGTTCTGACGGACTGAATTCTTTTATTTCCAAGGAGAGGGTCACGCTAACTGATTTATCACTTGTATTTTTGTTACTCTAAATGGTCTATGATTTTTGTTTGTATGTCTGTACAAATATATGCATGTATGTGTGTATACATGCTCTATGTAAGTATATATATACATATGATATATCTATCATGTATATATATCTATACACATACATATAAACATATGTTGTGTATGTGTCTGTCTGTCTGTCTGTGTCTTATAATTATCTCTATCATTCTCTCTCTCTCTAATCTCATCTATCTTTTTCTCTAATCTTATCTATCTATAGTTATATCATTTATATATCTGTCTATCCAACTCTTATCTATCTATAATTATCTATATCATTTTCTCTCCTCTCATCCATCTATCTTATCTAATCTATCTGTCTATCTATCTCTAATCTTATCTATTATTCTATCTATCCATCCACACACCACGTATATTATACATGCACATACATTTTTAGCGGGCATCAGAATTTCATTTTTAATGTGTGACAGTGTGTTCAGAGAAAAAGATGACAATATAGGTAGTCCTCAACATACAACAGTTCTTTTAGCAACCATTCAAAGTTACAACGGCACTGAAAAAAGGACTATTTTTCTCAGTTGTGACTTTTTCGGCATCCCCAGGATCATCTGATCAAAAGTCAGATGCTTGGCAACCGGTTCATACTTAACGACTGTTGCTGTGTCCCAAGGTCATGTGATCCCCTTTTGCGACCTTCTGACAAGCAAAGCCAATGGGTAAGGTAGACTCCCTTAACAACCAGCTTGCTAACTGATCAGCTGCAGTGATTCACTTAACAATGTTGGCAAGAAAGGTCATGAAATGGGGCAGAACTCTCTTAACAAGAGTCTCGCTTAGCAACGGAAATTTTGGGCTCAATCACGGCCGAGAACTACTTGTAAAGGTTACCTTATAGCACTGCTATGTGTAATTGTTCACTACACTTGCTTGTACACTAGTATATATAAGACTCATTCATTCAGGAGAACGCTTGAATGACAGTTGTTCTGCCGGCGTGTCTCAACCGCCCGTAATTACAGGGTAATTAGTCCAGGAAGACACACACCACACGATAAAAGGAAAACCCAAAAGTTTTTATAAACAGAAAACCAGAAACAGCTCCCTTTTTAAATGTCAAAGGGATTTTCTGGTACACACAAGGCACAGGTTAAATGCAGTCCAATTGCTCACCCAATAACTGGGAAATGGAGTCCAATTCTAAAGTCCAGAGAGTCCACACGCACAATCCTGAACAGCAAAAACCATGATCTTGACAAAACAATGAATCAGATAAACTGCCATGAGGCTAAAACACCAGGCTGCACTTTTATCAGCAGCCCCACCCAACCACCGGTGGCCTCATTTTCTCTTGTAATAATCCTTCAGTTGTTGTCTCCTATGCATCACTCTATGCATGCGTAGATGTGTCATTAATTTTTGTTCAGAATCCAGGGATGATACAGATGACTGATCTCCTGGGCTGTCTGCCAAATTCCCCTCTTCCCTGTCACTCACACTTTCTTGGTCAGAGGAGACTTCGTTGGCTGATTCTACTGGGAGCAAAACAGGCCTGCGGCATGTGGATGTCTCCCCCACCTCCACCTCCACATTCCTTGGGGCAGGAGCTGGGCTAGAGCTAACCACAACAGACAGTAGATAGTTTTATGTCTTCTAAATGGTTATATGGAGAATTATAGCACTTTGTCAGTCAAAGCAAGGTAGTGCTTTTGTGCTGAATTGAAATGAATTGAAATGATGCCTTTCTGTCTGCAGATGAAGTTGGTGCTCTCGTGTTTGATATTGGCTCCTGCACAGTGCGAGCTGGCTATGCGGGAGAAGATTGCCCAAAGGTAAGCATGAAAGTGAAGTGTTCGATGAAGCCAGGAGACTTCATGACTTAGTAATACACTAAATCAAAGCTTTATATGAGTGTTTTAGTTCCCAGAATTCCCTATTCCCTCCCATGTTGGCTGGAGAATTCTGGGAGTAGAGGTCCATGCATCGTTCAGTTGCTGAGACTGACAAATACTGCTCTGTATAATGAATAAGCAATTGTGTATAATGAACAAGCATAAGCAATTGTGGACTAGTAATACATAAAACATTAGTTATGTGCTTATTCCTCATATTTGCTTGATTAAATTGGCATGCTCTGGGTCTTGTCAACAATGTTCCTGGTGGCACATATATTATTAATTGATTATTACTATTCTCCAGGCTTTCTTTTAGATGATATGTTCTATGTTTTATTGTTGTCTTTTGGAAACTGCCTACATTTGTAATAGATCGGGCAGCCTATAAATAATGATTAGAAATAATTATTGCCCATGAAAGATTACCTTTTCCGTCTCATATCACTGTAGTTTTGCTCTCTTAGCATCATATTCCTACAAATTCTTCTCTTGGATCTCAGTCATTATGTATACAACTCCCTAGGTAATAACTGACTTATTGCAGCAGCAAAACATTTCCTAAAGACCCTTGGTCAATTGCCTCTTGAGCTTTGTTGGCAGGAGAATGCTATGGAAATGAGGGATCCTGCTGCATGATCACTCCTTTTTGTTGCACCCAGGCTAGTTAAAATAATAGACCACTGGTGGTCTTTGTCGAACCTTGTATGTTTTTTCTCCATACTGTTAATTGCAGGTGGACTTCCCTACCGCTATTGGGGTGGTCTTGGACCGAGATGACGGAAGCTCCATGATGGAGATTGACGGTGATAAAAGCAAGCAAGGAGGCCCATCATACTACATAGACACAAATGCCTTGAGAGTTCCTAGGGAGAACATGGAAGCCATTTCACCTTTGAAAAATGGAATGAGTATGATGTTCATTTCCTCCTTTTGATCTTAAATTCTGTTTGCTACTTAGGGACTCCCCTGAGCTACTTAAGACTCAGTTCTGGAGTTCAGATGCCTACCCCTAGCAGTCATGTGATTGCAGTTTGGGCACCCAGCTAGCATTTATGGCCACCCGCAGTGTCCTGTGGTCATATGACTGATTTTTGGCATTTTCTTTCTGGTTTCTGGTGTTTACTTCCAATTTCCAGCAAAACATGCCCAACATTTGTGAAAAACATACTGTATTTTCGAAATATAAGATGCACCTTTTTCCCTCCTAAAAGAGGGTGAAAATCTGGGTGCATCTTATATACTGAATGTATCAAATGGAGCTTTCAGAGGTTGAAACAGTCTCTGAAATAGAATTTTGCAGGGCTGAAAATAACCTTTCAAATGGAACTTTGGAAAGCTGAAAAAGCAACCTCTGAAACGGAGCTTTGCAAGGCTGAAAAAACAGCCTTTCAAATGGAGCTTTGCAATAAAACTGTTCCAAGCTTTTTGCTAAGGACATTAGTCAGAAGGATGGATTTCTTATTTTTCTCCCCAAAAACTAAGGTGTGTCTTATAGTTTGAAAAATGCGATAATAACTACAGTGATCCCCCGGTTATTGCGTCCCCGACCATTGCGAACAGGGTAATTCGCGATTTTTCAACCCGGAAGTCAAAACACCATCTGCGCATGCGTGCCCTTTTTTCTATGGGCACGCATGCGTAGATGGTGCCCGGCAGATCAGCTGCTGGGCGGCTTCCCTGGGTCTTCCCCCTCTTGCTGGCGGGAGGGCGAGCAGCGGGCATCAGCAAGGAGTTTCCCCACCGCCCACGCAAACTCCTCGCTGCCGCCCGCCCTTCACCCGCCCACACCGTTCATTCTCGCCGCTTTGGAGCTGAGTCCTGAAGCGAATTCGCTTCAGGACTCAGCTCGAAAGCGGCCAGAGCGAGCGCGGACAAGCCGTTCGCTGTCGCTAGCTCTCGCCTGCCTGCCCGCTAGCGAGGAGCCGCCTGCCTGCCCGCTAGCGAGGAGCCGAAGATTGGGGGCGGCGCGGCTGTTTTAAAACGTCGCCACCGGCATGGGCTTGCCAGCACCCCCCGGACCCCCAACCCGGGTTTGGGGGGCTGCTAGGAAGCCCCCCATGCCGGTGGGGACGTTTTAAAACACCCGTGCGACTTTCCAATGAGTCCCGAAGACAAACGCGTTGTCTTCGGGACTCATTGGAAAGTCGCGCGGGTGTTTTAAAACGTCCCCGCCGACATGGGGGGCTCGCTAGCACCCCCCCAAACCCGGGTTGGGGGTTCGGGGGTGTGCTAGCGAGCCCCCCATGTCTGCAGCGCTACTTCGCGAAAACCCGCTCGTTGCGGGGGGTCCTGGAACGGAACCCTCGCAACGAGCGGGGGATCACTGTACATCAAAAAGAGTTTTAAAATCAAACACTGTCACATGGTGACTCACCTAATCCCAGTGACAACAGTAAATCTGGAGTCCATTATGGACACGGGTTGATGATTACCTTCCTGTGACATAGCAACTCATCCATCTGGGTATATTCATTGAACCATTCTTAAAAATACTCATGGTATATGCTACGATATAGTCAAAACAAACCGAATATGCTATTTTTTTCATTCATTGTAGAATGATATACAGTGATACCTGGTCATACAAACTTTTCGAGATACAAACCTGGGGTTTAAGATTTTTTTGCCTCTCCTTCCAAACTATTTTCACCTTACAAACCCAAGCCGCCGCCACTGGGATGCCCCGCCTCCGGACTTCTGTTGCCAGCGAAGCACCTGTTTTTGCGCTGCTGGGATTCCATTCTTTCTCTAATTCTATTTCCTCGAAGGTGTCCTCTATTACCTTCATTGTGTATTATTGTGTATTGGACAAAATAAATAAATAAATAAATAAACTCCACCTCCGGACTTCCGTGTTTTTGCGATGCTGCAGGGGAATCCCAGCAGCGCAAAAACGGGCGCTTCGCTGGCAACGGAAATCCGGAGATGGGGTTTCCCAGCGAGGGGAGCCTCAGCGAAATTGCAGCATCACAAAAACACTGAAGTCCAGAGGTGGGGTTTCTAGGACTTCCATGTTTTTGCGATGCTGCAATTTGGCTGAGGCTCCCCTCGCTGGAAACCCGACCTCCGGACTTCCGTTGCCAGCGAAGCACCCGTTTTTGCGCTGCTGGGATTCCCCTGCCGGGATTCCCCTGCAGCATCACAAAAACATGGAAGTCGGGAGGTGGGGTTTCCCATGGAAGGGAGCCTCAGGGGAATCCCAGCAGCGCAAAACAGGCGCTTCGGCTGGCAAAAGGGATGAGTTTTGGGCTTGCACGCATTAATCACTTTTCCATTGATTCCTATGGGAAACATCATTTCATCTTACAAACTTTTCACCTTACAAACCTCGTCCCGGAACCAATTAAGTTCGTAAGATGAGGTATCACTGTATTTATAATGCAAAACCGTTACTAATTTTGCTCTTTTAGGGTGTCTCATTTTTTGAGGGCAGTTTATAACAAACAGTTTATATTCCACCGAGAAAAATAGCATTCATTTTATGTTGTTACAGTTGAAGATTGGGACAGTTTCCAAGCCATCCTGGATCATACCTATAAGATGCACATTAAATCTGAAGCTTCATTGCATCCTGTTCTAATGTCTGAAGCACCAGTGAGTAAAAATTAGTTTTATTTCTTTCAAACAGCCTAACATGTTTCTTACCTAAATATCTGTTTAACTAGAATATTTGGATGTAACCTACATTTTTTTCAGACGTTTTGACCAGGAAGGTCTTAAAAATGATTAGTAGAAAGCCTGGTTCAAGTTCAGCTCCATATGAGATTTGAGCAAGTAATGTAAAGTAATGAGCTGGGATTAGTGAACTTCCTCTGAAATGCAGAAGTAACATAATACTCTTTTAGGCATTTCTAATACTTTTATATTATGTATAACAGTCTGAAAAATCATCTCCAAATAATTAAATCATGTCACTTCTTCTACTTGCAGTTCATTACCTAGCCAAACAATTTTAAAAAACTTTTAGAGCAGGGATGTCAAACTTGTAGGCCTATTGCGTTACATTGCACTGGCCACGCCCACCCCTGGTTTAACAAAGGGGGAAAAGTTGTGATACATAACATGATGTTGCAAGTTTGATATCCCTGTTTTCGAGAAAATTATATCTTTGAATAATTTTTTTTCTACATTTCTAAAAATGTAGAATTGATATATGTCTTGTGTATTTATAGTTATGAGATAGCCTTCGTAGAAGTTTTGCAAATTATATGTAGAATCATGAATCTGGCAATACATAAATTTTGAAATAGTTGAGGGCTTAGGGCCAGATTACTTACGGGAGTGCATACTGCCTCATGTATCACAGCGATCGGTTAGAGCCCATGGAGTTTGCCTTCTCCGGGTTCCGTCTGCCAAGCAATGTTGCCTGGCGGGCCCCGGGGGAAGGGCCTTCTCCGTGGCAGCTCCGACCCTTTGGATCCAGCTCCCCCCGGAGATTCGTGCCACCCCCACCTTTCTGGCTTTTCGTAAGGCACTAAAAACGCATTGCCTTTATGTTCTGGCCGACAGAATGAATGATGAATGAATGTTAGTCAAATGTCTTTTAATTACGCGGGGTTTTAGACTTAGTTTTTATTGCTGTTGGGTTTTGTTATTATTATTATTTATTAGATTTGTATGCCGCCCTTCTCCGAAAACTCGGGGCGGCTCACAGAAATTATATTATGTTTCTTAGATTTTCTTATGTAAGCTGCCCTGAATCCACAGGAAAAGGACGGCTTAGAAGTCCAATTAAATTAAATTAAATAAGTAAATAAATATTCTGTGATTAAGAGAGCATAATTTACGTTAATTTAATTCAGCCTCACAGATATGTATGAATCTTGTTACCAATTTGCAAGAAATTGGTAGGGAAGAATAGGAAAATGTCATTCTTCTGCTTCTTGTGTCTGAACAATAATTTTATATTTTAAATATTTTCTCTGTGCTTTTCTAGTGGAACATTAGAGCAAAGCGTGAGAAGCTGACAGAATTGATGTTTGAGCATTACAATATCCCTGCTTTCTTCCTATGCAAAACTGCGGTACTCACAGCGTATCCTAGAAACGTTGATGAATAAGTGAGCATCACAAGCACTATGCTGTTTTTAGGAAACAATTATAATTGGTTGTTTTTTTATTGTTTAACCAAGATCCTGTTGCTATGCTATTTCCCAAACAGGTACAATAAACTGTGAAAACTCATGAGACCATATTTAGGTTTTTTTTAAATATAAAAACTGGTTGCTTGTTAGGTTTATATATTTTGTTTTAAAAATCAAACTTCTCTAGGCTGGTGACCTCCATTGATGGGACCATGCTAGCAGGAGACTACAAGCTATCCTAGGCTTTTAACCATTTGTTTACTGACCGTTAGAAGTTACAACAGCACAAAAAAGTGACAATTTTTCGCATTTATGACCTTTGCAGCATCCCCATGGTCACGTGATCAAAATTCAGGTGCTTGGCAACTGGTGCATAATTTCAGTGCCCAGGGGTCATGTGATCATTTGCAACCTTCTGACAAGCAAAGCCAGTGTGGAAGCCATATTAGCAGTCGTGTTACTAACTTATAATATAATATAATAATATTCATATACATGATACTAGTAAAAAAGAAACATTAGAACGGGACGGAAGGCACGCTGGTGCACTTATGCACGCCTCTTACTGACCTCTTAGGAATCGGG
The DNA here is from genome assembly GCF_031021105.1 of Erythrolamprus reginae. NCBI lineage: Eukaryota > Metazoa > Chordata > Lepidosauria > Squamata > Dipsadidae > Erythrolamprus > Erythrolamprus reginae. The sequence continues at coordinate 107,361,104 of NC_091954.1, forward strand.
AGAGGTCAACAGTGGATAGTCTAAGGGTAAAGTTTTGGGGGGTAGGTGATGATACTACAGAGTCTGGTAGTGAGTTCCATGCATCAACTACTCGGTTATCTTATTTCCTTCAGTTGAGTTTAGAGCGGTTTGCATTCACTTTGTATCTGTTGTGTGCTTATGTGTTGTTTAGTTGAAGCTGAAGTAGTCCTTGACTGGAAGGACGTAGCAGATGATTTTATGGGTTATGCTTAGATCGTGTTTAAGGTGACGTAGTTCTAAGCTTTCTAAACCTAGGATTGTAAGTCTAGTTGCGCAGGGAGGAGTGGAGGGCTCTTCTAGTAAACTATCTCGGGACATTTTCTTAGAGTGTTTATGTCCGAAATGTGATATGGGTTCCAGACAGAGGAACTGTAATCAAGGATTGGTCTGGCGAAAGTTTTGTATGCTCTGGTTAGTAGTGTGAGATTAGAATAAATTAATTATAAATTAATTTTAAACAAATAAATTAAATCACAGCTTATTATTGAAATTGCAGGCTAAATTATGACTGTATGGTAAGGGCTACCTAATGTCATTAGATATAAATTCATGCAATATGCAAAAGCCAAGCAAACTATGATGAATATGCTGCTCCTGTGCCAAAATTCCATTGTCTTCCTTGACTCCGCAACCAGCTTTGCGAATGGCAGATCCACCGGGTTGATCTTGGATAGTGGAGCAACGCACACCACTGCGATTCCAGTCCATGATGGGTACGTGCTTCAGCAAGGTGAGAAGCCTTCCAGCATGATCTGAGTTATCCTACTATAGAGCTAGACTTGACACATGTAAATGACAGGGATTGTTTGCACCAAATAAAACAAATTAAGTAAAAGTTGTTTCTGTGAAGAAGCATGATGGCCGTCAGTAGAGAGAATTTTTAATGGCCATGAGAGGATGTTCTGGATAATAGGCCCTAATTTAGAAATTAGTTCTTTTCAAATTTAATGAATAGAATAATTTTTTATTGGCCAAGTGTGATTGGACACAGAAGGTATTTGTCTTTGGTGCATATGCTCTTAGTGTACATAAAGGAAAAAGATACATTTGTCAAGAATCATGAGGCGCAACACTTAATTATAGTCTCGGTAAGTAATCAGAAAACAATATAAATAGTATGGATACAAGCAAGAAGTTACAGTCTTACAGTCATAAATGTGGGGGGGATGGGTGATAGGAACGATGAGTAGACTAATAGTAATAGTAATGCACCTTTGTGAATAGTTTGACAGTGGTGAGAGAATTATTTGTTTAGCAGAGTGATGGCATTGTGGGAAAAACTTATTGTGTCTAGTTGTCTTGGTGTGCAGTGCTCTACAGTGTCATTTTGAGTGTATAAATGCATTCATTTCTAACATGTACAATATATGAGAACTAGTTAGTTGAGTGGTTAAGGTACCAGACTGGAAAGCAAGGGATTGTGAGTTCAAGCCCTGCCTTAACACATATAAACTAGCTGGATGATCTTGGGCCAGTCATTCTCAGCTGAATTCACCTCTCAGAGGAGTTGTTGCAGGGAAAATAAGATGTACTCGATATGTTTGCTGCCTTGCATTATTTGTATATAATTATTTGTATATAAGGGGGTATATAAAAGATGATATATAAAAAACATTTGAAACAGAAATGAGTACTGTATATGTGAGCAGATAGCTGGGGTTCGTTTTTAAAACGACTCTTGCATTTGAAAAAGATGCAGCTGCTTTAACATTCAAATGTCCTTCCTTCCACACTAGCAGCTTTGTAAATCATCTCTTTCTAATGTATTGCAAAACACTAATCCATTAGAAGAATAAGTAGTAGTTAGAATATAGCAAAATAAAGCTAGAAGAAAAGCTAACTTTTCACTTATCCAAAGAATGAAAGAATTGGAGTTAGATAAACGTAACCCTCTGTGCTAATAGGCATATGTTGTAAGCAGTAGGTGCTGAGGACAAACAGCAGTAAGAGGGTTTGGATTAGAATCATAGAGTTGGAAGGGACCTCCAGGGTCATTGGGTCCAACCCCCTGCTCAATGCAGGATTCATTAAACCATCCCAGATTGATGACTGTCCAGTCTCTGTTTGAAGATAGATAATTTTGCTGGTCGTATTGGCAGTCATATTGGAATTTCTGTTCAAAAGGGAATCAGGAATAATGCAGGAAATAATTTTATAGCACTTCTAGAAGCACAGCCAAATATAATGAATATATGAGATACCAAAATAATAATAATAATAATAATAATAATAATAATAATAATAATAATTATTTATTAGATTTGTATGCCGCCCCTCTCCGAAGACTCGGGGCGGCTCACAACAATGATAAAAACAATATTATAATGGCACAAATCTAATATTAAAAAACTAAAAACCCTTAAAGGGTTAAATAGGGTTCAGGAGGGAAGTGTTTTTAACAGGAAAGTGAACACAAGAACAAGGGGACACAATCTGAAGTTAGTTGGGGGAAAGATCAAAGGCAACATGAGAAAGTATTATTTTACTGAAAGAGTAGTAGATCCTTGGAACAAACTTCCAGCAGACGTGGTTGGTAAATCCACAGTAACCGAATTTAAACATGCCTGGGATAAACATATATCCATTGTAAGATAAAATACAGGAAATAGTAAAAGGGCAGACTAGATGGACCATGGGGTCTTTTTCTGCCGTCAGTCTTCTATGTTTCTATGTTTCTATGTTTCTATCATAATTAAAAACCAAACAGCACATACATACCAAACATAAATTATAATAAGCCTGGGGGAAAGATGTCTCAAATCCCCCATGCCTGGCGGTATAGGTGGGTCTTAAGTAGTTTACGGAAGACAAGGAGGGTGGGAGCAGTTCTAATCTCTGGGGGGAGTTGATTTCAGAGGGCCGAGGCCGCCACAGAGAAGGCTTTTCCCCATATGGTTTCTTTCAAAAGAATTATCAGACTGCATGTGGCTTTTACAAAAAGAGATGTCATCATTTTTTCCTTTTGCTCTTGTGCAGCAAAATATAGCTTCTGGGAACACAGTGGCTCACGAGGACACAAAAGCTTGTTAGTCTGGTGTTAGGAAACATGAATTTGTCCACAAAACAAGTTTCTGTGTCAAATGTGATTGGTGGCAGTGTGTTAAATCTTTTGATTCCATTTGTGCCTTGCATCTAGGCATTGTGAAGTCACCTCTGGCTGGAGATTTCATTTCAATGCAGTGCAGGGAACTGTTTCAAGAAATGAATGTGGAGATCATCCCACCTTATATGATTGCATCGAAGGTAAGATCCTGTGTTGGATGGAATTAATGAAAGCTGCACTTTCTTGTAAATGTGAATCAAAAAGATGCCTTTTCATTCACAAAACCTCTGGTTAACAATAGTTTCTCCTACCTCTGTTGTCAGGCTTGGGGGAACGGAGACATCCCTCCCTTGCCTATGTAACTTTGTGCATGATATGACTGTGTGTATGTATTTTATCTATTGGGTTTTTTGTTTTTGTTTTTTTGTAATGTAAAACTGTTATTTTAGATTTTAATTATTAGATTTGTTACCATGTATTGTTTTTATCACTGTTATGAGTCACCCCGAGTCTACAGAGAGGGGCGGCATACAAATCTAATTATTATTATTAATAATAATAATAATATTAATATTAATAATAATTAAATTCCATGACTTGACCGTGTATTTAAGTACAGTTAGAGCCATACACAGAGGGTGCATGACTCACAGTGTGCTTCACTATTCCGAGACATAGATTGGATTTGCACAGTAAGCTATAATTACTCTGAGAACTTGCAATGCTCCATTTATGTTTGAATTACATTATCCAGTATCTTTTAACTTTGGTCATGGATGCTGGGAGTTATAGTTCAGCCACAGTTGAAGCACCCATAGTTTGTCCCTGACATAAACTACTCCACAGTTCGTGCATGAAACATGAACCCAGCTAATAAGATGTTATTGTGCTAAAGAAAGTATTTTACAGGGGTACAGTTTTGCAAAGCCACAATTATTTCATGTATTTAGCAACAATAAATGATGGCAGCTGAACTGTGTGAGTAGCTTTTAGCTTATTCAGGCTGGGATTATTCTGTTGTCTGCCTTGACTTAAAATAAAACTCTGTACTTCATCCTCAACATTCCTAGGTTTACAATCTCCTGTAAGCCATCTATGGAATGATAGTATTGAAATGTGATCCTTTGGAATGTCCTTGATTTTATATTCTAGGAAGCAGTTCGAGAGGGATCTCCAGCAAACTGGAAAAGGAAAGAGAAATTGCCGCCGGTCACAAGATCTTGGCACAACTATATGTGTAATGTAAGTATTTATCATCACATTAATTCACTTGGCTATATAAGAAGTATTTCCTGCAAAGCTCATTGATTTCTGTAATGAATGGTTCCTTTAGGGAGTGAACTGCAGCATGACTCATGGTTCTGATGTTTTAAATAGGATTCCCTTACCACATGCAATCCGTAAGTTGCACTATTAGTAAATGTTGGCGCAATGAAAAATTATAAACACCACCTGGATTTTCTGGGGAAAAGCAGGCCAATGGGAAAGTGAAAAGGAAATTAATAACATGATTAATATCACTTATAGGCCTAGAGATGGCGCTCTCGACTCACAATGAAGAGGCTGTAAGTTTGATCCTAGGTAGAGGAAGATATTTCTCTGTCTGGGCACAGTGAGAATTTATTTACTGAACAGTCCTCTTGCATTGGTGACAGGAAGGGCATCCAGACAGTAAACACTCTGCTAAAGATTAACATCACTTATAGGTAACATTTTACAACTCTAGGCACGTAAATCAGAGTTGACATGGGTCCCAGAGGACCTTGTCTTGTTCATTAGTCTTCACAAATTTACTTGACTCACTTTGCTCCAGCGGTTGGCCAACTTGTAAGTCAAGTGATTTTTTACCTGCAAATCCTGCAAACATGTCCCAGCAACCTGTAGGAGCATCTTTACTCTCACTTTCCTCCTGGATGCAATGGGTGAGTTTGAATAAAACTAGTGGACGGAAGTCAGTAGATGCCATAAGAACAGAGAAGAGAGTCTATTTCACCACTCTCACTACTGTAGTGTGCTTCCGAAACATGGTTACCTAACTCTGCAGTGTCACTGGTAGTATTGGTGTAGATGTCTAGGTGTTAATGGATCTTTCCTTATAAGAATTTACTTTTTCTTCCCTCTTATGCGTTGATTGCTCATAAGAATTGACCCTCTCAAAAGGTGACTCGAAAGCGAGTTGACCTGAAAAGTTGACTGAACTGCATTGCTTGATCCATGTGTTCTTTTAGGCTTCCTAGAGAATCTTATGTTTTGATTTCTGATGTTACCAAATGCATTTTGTCTTTTCTTAAAGAGGACTAGCATTTGGGGCTTTTGTGTGTGTGTGTGTGTGTGTGTTGGGGGTGGGTGGGAGACAACTTTGTAGCATTAGAAAGAGCAATTTCAGCTGTCAATTGCTGTTCTTCTGAGTTCAGGAATTCAGCCTCAAGCAGATTTTATTTATTTATTTTATTTATTGGATTTGTATGCCGCTCCTCTCCGTAGACCCGGGGCGGCTAACAACAGTAATAAAAACAGCATCTCTGAATAAGTGCAGAGAAACAAAACTCTTTGGATATTGTTTCCACTCTGGGTACTTGGTGATACAAAGTATTTCCCAACCTTTACCTAGATCAGTGATGGGCAACCTTTTGAGCTTGGTGTGTCAAAATTCGCCAAAAAACCAAGCATAACTCGGGTGGTGTGTCACCTTGAGAAAAAAACATAATTTTGTGCTCTCTCTCTCCCTCCTTCCCTCCCTCTATGTCTTTCTCTCTCCCTTGCTCTCTCTCTCTCTGTCTCTCTTGCTATCTCTCTCTTGCTTTTTTCTCTCTCTCTCACTCTCTTCCTTCCTCACTCATCTTTCTTTCTCTTTCTTTCTCTCTTGCTTTCTTCCTCTCTCTCACTCTTCCTTCCTCTCTCATCTCTTTCTTTCTTTCTCTCTCTCTTTCTCTCTCCCCCTTTCTCTATCTCTCCCCCTCTTGCTCCTCTCTCTTTTTCTCACTTTCCCTCTCTTGTTTTCTTTCTCTCTCTCTTGCTTTCTCTCTTTCTCTCTTGTTTTCTCTCGTTCTCTCTCTTGCTATCTCTTTCTCTCCCTCCTTTCTCTCTCTCACTTTCTCTTGTTTTCTCTTTCACACTTTCTCTCTCTCATTCTCTCTCTCTTGCTATCTCTTTCTCTACCCCCTCTTTGTCTCTCTCTCTCTTTCTCACTTTCTATCTTGCTCTGTCGCTCTCACTCTCTCGTTCTCAGGAGTCTAGCGAAAGTGATTTTTCCAAGGGTGCACCCGAAGCCGTGGCCGCCCCCCCACGCCTCTAGCTCCCTCGCGCCCCTGGCTACTCACCGCTGCCTTCGCCGAAAGCGCTTTTGTCCCGGGCTCTCAGCGAGGGGGCTGCAGGAGAGGCGGCGAAGGCGATCTCTCTCGTTCTCCGGAGGCTGGCAAAAGTGATTTTCAATGTCGGGGGCGCGGGCCGGCGCTCTCTCTCTCCCCTTCCCCCTGCCGGCTTACTTTGAATGTGGCAGGGGAGGGGGAGAGAGCGCGCCGGACCGCGCCCCCGACATTGAAAATCACTTTTGCCAGCCTCCGGAGAACGAGAGAGATCGCCTTCGCCGCCTCTCCTGCAGCCCCCTTGCTGAGAGCACGGGACAAAAGCGCTTTCGGCGAAGGCAGCGGTGAGTAGCCAGGGGCGCGAGGGGGCTAGAGGTGCGGGGGGGCGGCCGCGGCTTCGGGTGCGCCCTTGGAAAAGGGTGCGCGGGGGGCCGTTTTGGGGTGCGCTGGCGCTGGCGCAGGCGTGCGCGGCCCGGCACCCTCCTGCTCCCACCGCCCCAAAGGACATTGATTGCCTCCCCGCCAGGGAAGCTCCAGCTGGGCGGGGCGCTGCTGGTGCCTCCGCCCTGGAGCTCTTGCCACCGCCATCCCCCGGCTACTACCTGGTGCCGCTGCTGATGGCGCCCTCCTCCTCTTGCTGCCGGTGCAAAGAATGAAGCTCTCCTTTTTCCCCGCCTTCCTTCTTTGGGGCCCAGCAGGAGGGCCCCAGCAACAGCAGCATCGGGCAGTAGCCGCGGAGGCACCGGCACCAGCAGCGCCCCGCCCAGCTGGAGCTTCCCTAGGAATTTCGCGGCACACTGGTTGGGAAACGCTGGGCTGGTTTACTCACTATGGATTGATGACTAAAAGAAGAGGGGGCGCTACCCCCGCGAGCGAGTCCACACTGTACTTTCCTATTCTCGCTCTTCGCACGTTCGCGTCCCTTTTTATTTTGGTGCTCAGAAAGTCAACAGCGCGGACCCTTTAAGAACCTGCGCTTGCGCTCTGCCGGCTTTTTTTTCTCTCCTTCCCGGGCTGGGTGGGGGGGAGGCGAAGGAGGCGCGGGCTTCTCCAAGCAGCAACGAAGGAAAACAGAAGGGGGTGGTGAGAGTGAGGCTTTTTTTTTTTTGGCTCTCGTCGTGTGCGTTTGGTGGGCGCGCACAGACGGCGAAGATGGCCCACACGCGTGCGCCGGCACATTCTCTCTGAAAGTTTCTCCGGCGGCCGCGTGTCACTGAAAATGGCTAAGCGTGTCAGTGCTGACATGCGTGTCATAGGTTCGCCATCACTGACCTAGATGCTCCTACATGGGTATAATATAATATAATAGTGATATTGAGAACGTGGTGTCCATATTGTCTAAATTGGACCTTTGCTTTGCCTTTATTTTTTTAAAAATGTACTGTATATAGCAGTACATCTACCAGATATCCTTGTGTGAAAATATATTTTTTTCTTCTCCCATAGTGTGTTATTCAGGACTTCCAAGCTTCTGTCCTGCAAGTTTCTGATTCAGCTTATGACGAGCAGTAAGTCTTTCTTAATAATTTATGGGAATGTTATGATGGCTAACACAAGGCTGTCTTCTGATCTGAATTGTAGACCGGCTCCAGTCTGATTGAAATTTGAACAAGTGTGATAGTGGAAGAAGTGGCTCTGCCCTGTATCAGTAGGGATGGAAAGATTCCCCTTGTTGAGATGATGATGATGATGATGATGATGATTAAAATAATATTTATGCCGCCGTTCTATTTAGACTCAGGGCCGCTTACAACATTTATTCATTCATCCATCCATCCATTCATTCATTCATTCATTCATTCATTCATATTTATTTATTTATTCAATTTTTATGCCGCCCTTCTCCTTTGACTCAGGGCGGCTTGCAACATGTTAGCAATAGCACTTTTTAACAGAGCCAGCCTATTGCCCCCACAATCCGGGTCCTTATTTTACCCAGCTCGGAAGGATGGAAGGCTGAGTCAACCTTGAACTGGTGATGAGGTCTAAACCGCTGACCTGCAGATCTACAGTCAGCTTCAGTGGCCTGCAGTACCACCCCGGCTCTATGGTGCTGATACGCAAACTGTTGAACATATTCAACAAGTTTATGCAAGATGTGCATTCTCTGGTTCCTTAGAAGATGTACATGAAACAACGCCAGAGGCTGTAACCTGGATAACTGAATTTGACATCCAGTTAAGAGGCTACTGCCAAACTCCCATAAACTCCCATGTTTCTCCAGCACTCAATGACCTATGACCTATAAAGCCCTACATGGCATCGGACCAGATTACTTGCAGGACCACCTCCTGCCTTCTGCCGCATGAGTCTCAGCGACTGGTTAGGTCCCACAAAGTCAGCCTTCTCCAGGTCAACTAGACAATGTTGCTTGGCGGGGCCAAGGGGGAGAGCCTTCTCTGTGGGGGGCCCGGCCCTCTGGAATCAGCTCCCCCAGAGATTTGTACTGCCCCCACCCTCATTGCCTTCCATAAGAACTTGAAAACCCATCTATGCCTGGGGTCAAGGAATGCAAAGTATGTTTGTTATTGAAAGTGAATGAATGATTTTAATGCTCCAGTGTTTTTAAAGTAATTAATTATACTAATTGGATTTTAGACTTGATATTTTATACTGTTTTTATTATGTTGTGAGCCGCCCTGAGTCCTCAGAGAGGGGCGGCATACAAATGAAATAAATAAATAAATAAATAAATAAACAAACAAACAAATAAATAAATAAATAAATGTTTTGTTTATAATTACCTATATTTGCTTCTCTTCCATCATGTTCTCATGATAAATAATAAGTATAAATGTTACATTGGACATCTGGTTCTCCTTTTGGCCTCTATTTCTAACCCTACCAGTTTCTTTCTTAAAGTCCTTTCTAAGCAGGCTGAAATTGTTTTTCCTTTGTCTGTAATCTCTATTCTCTCTCTCTCTCTCTGTGTGTTGGGTGCCACCATTATAGCATCTGATTGTAGCAACAATATTTCTGATTTCTAAAGAAAACCCAGATCGAAATTCCTTTCAGATAATGAAAAGGCAAAATGTAGTCTGCTATTAAAAACATAATAAAACCCATTCTGTCCTTCACTTTACACCAGAAATGGAGAATTAAAAACTTTACTGGATATTAATTATAGCTCTCCTAATTCGTGTGAACTTTTGTGTTGATAAGGGCATATGGGATATTTTGTTCAAACATCTGGAAAATACTGAGTTTTCAAGAGACTCTTCCACTGTTATTAAAATGCTATTTTTGAGATATCTTGAAAAGTAATTTCTTTTATAAAAAGAGGAAAAGAAATGCTTATTTACTGAATGTCATCTGAAAATGTCTGATTTTCATTTCCAGGGTGGCTGCGCAAATGCCAACTGTACACTATGAGTTCCCCAATGGCTACAATTGTGATTTTGGCGCTGAGCGATTAAAAATTCCTGAAGGCTTGTTTGACCCGTCAAATGTAAAGGTAAAAACTAAGCAAGACAGAATGGAAGTGGACCCTTTGGATATCTGTGTCCAGTGGTAGTTTTATCGAAACAGGTGCAAAATCTAGAATCTTTTGTGAATTAGAGAAAAGTCACTGTGTTTTGTGTTTCATTGACATGCGATGCTGAGGCTCTTAGTCTGTGTTATAATACATTTATTTACCAATATATTGTAGTTCAGACTTCGTTGTTCTCAGATAGAGATTTTAATTCTCCATCATGGGTTGTTCTTGAGTTATGCCTGTAATGAAGACTGCCCATTATGGTTGACAATCATGGCAGTTGTAAATCATGATGATTGTAACTCAGAGCTTAGGACCTTTTTTTGCCATTGCTTGTAAAGTGGCCACCATGGTCATTAATGATCTGGTCATTTTCTGTGTGCCAGATTTGCTGAAAATCAGAAGTACAGTGTTCCCTCGATTTTTGCGGGTTCGAACTTCGCGAAAAGTCTATACCACGTTTTTTAAAAATATTAATTAAAAAATACTTCGCGGGTTTTCCCCCTATACCACGTTTTTTCCCACCCGATGACATCATATGTCATCGCGACACTTTCGTCTGCCTTTAATAAATATTTTTTTTAATAAACTTTAATAAATAAACATGGTGAGTAATAATCTGAATGGTTGCTAAGGGAATGGAAAATTGCAATTTAGGGGTTTAAAGTGTGAAGGGAAGGCTTGTGATACTGTCCATAGCCAAAAATAGTGTATTTACTTCCGCATCTCTACTTCACGGAAATTCGACTTTCGCGGGCGGTCTCGGAACGCATCCCCCGCGAAAAGCAAGGGAACACTGTATCCTATTTTTTGGTGTATAAGATGCACCTTAGTTTTTGGGGAGGAAAATAGGGGGGGGGGATCTGCCTACCAGGTATTCATCTGGCTAGCATCCTTAGTCTGGTCAGCTTCAGCACATTATCCCATGGTTAGGGCTTTTAAAAAAACCTTATTCCGAGGAGCAGCAATGAAAAAAAGCCTGCAAAGACTTATGGCTGGAAAAAAATCTTCTGTCAGAGTAGCAATAAAAAAGCCTGCAAGTTGGCTGGTAAGGGTTGGGAAGATCGTAAGCACTTTGTTAGGGCTGAAAAAAAAAGCTTCAAAAAAGCTATATTCAGCGTATAAGACACACCCAAATTTTCAGCCACTTTTAGGTGGGGGAAAGGTGTGTCTTATACTCTGAAAAATACGGTACAGTGATACCTTGTCTTACAAACGCCTCGTCATACAAACTTTTCGAGATACAAACTTGGGGTTTAAGATTTTTTTGCCTCTTCTTACAAACTATTTTCACCTTACAAACCCACTGCCGCCGCTGGGATGCCCCGCCTCCGGACTTCCGTTGCCAGCGAAGCACCCATTTTTGCACTGCTGGGATTCCCCTGAGGCTCCCCTCTATGGGAAACTCCACCTCTGGACTTCTGTGTTTTTGCGATGCTGCAGAGAAATCCCAGCAGCGCAAAAACGGGTGCTTCGCTGGCAACGAAAGTGGGGTTTCCCAGCGAGGGGAGGCTCAGTGAAATCGCAGCATCGCAAAAACACAGAGGTCCGTAGGTGGGGTTTCGAGGACTTTGGTGTTTTTGCGATGCTGCAATTTCACTGATTCCCCTGCAGCATCGCAAAAACACAGAGGTGGGGTTTCCCATGGAGCCTCAGGGGAATCCCAGCAGCGCAAAAACGGGCGCTTTGGCTGGCAAAAGGGGTGAATTTTAGGCTTGCATGCATTAATTGCTTTTCCATTGATTCCTATGAGAAACATTGTATCGTCTTACAAATTTTTCACCTTAAGAACCTCGTCCCGGAACCAATTAAGTTTGTAAGACAAGGTATCACTGTATATGCTAGATTTCGGCAAAACATCAAAATGTTTAGTACATGAAGTACTAAAGTACAGTGTTCCCTCAATTTTCGCGGGTTCGAACTTCGCAAATGGCCTATACCATGGTTTTTCAAAAAATATTAATTAAAAAAATACTTTGCGGGTTTTTTTCTATACCACGGTTTTTCCCACCCGATGACGTCACATGTCATCGCCAAACTAATAACTTTTGCAAATAAATAACAAAAAATTATTGTTAATAAATAATTGTTTATAAATATTAAGATCACTAAGTGTCTTATTCAATGGTGAGTACCAGTAATAATGGTGAGTAAATGGTTGTTAAGGGAATGGGAAATGGTAATTTAGGGGTTTAAAGCGTTAAGGGAAGGCTTGTGATACTGTCCCTAGCCAAAAATGGTGTTTTTACTTCCGCCTCTCTACTTCGCAGAAATTCGACTTTTGCGGGAGATCTTGGAAGGCATCCCCCGCGAAAATCGAGGGAACACTGTAATTTTCATTAGTTAAAGTATGTCATAACAAGGAAAAATAAAGAGATTCTGTGACGCATGCACTTTTTCTATTTACTAGAATTACCAGATGAAGCTTCCCATTTCATGATCCCCCCCCCCAAAATTGGGCCATCTTTGAAAAAAGACTCAGTGTTTTTACTAATTCTGTCTCTGATGTGATCGAAACTAATGCCAGACATTCTTTCTCCTTTCTAGGGCTTATCTGGCAATACAATGCTTGGTGTGAGTCATGTGGTCACTACTAGTGTTGGAATGTGCGATATAGACATTCGGCCGGTAGGTATTAATTAGGCAAAACGGGAGGTTATTTTTTTAAAATTAAAATTCGGAATGGAAGCAAGAACTATGCTGTGATGCAGTAATCTGCACTGTTCAGAGCTATTTGAAAGCCAGTTGTATTTTTACATTTGATCTTACTCAAAAGGTGAAAAAGCAATATAGTTCAGTTGTATTTTTCGGATAAGCCCAGATAGAGCTCAAAGGCTGCAGACTGGATGGCGATGGTTTAATTCTTGTGTCATTGGTAGAAACAGGAATAGCACTGGCACTTAGACTTATATACTGCTTCATAGTGCTTTACACCACTCTCTGGGTGGTTTACAGTGTCATCATATTGCCTCCCAACAATCTGGATCCTCATATTACCAAACTCAGAAGGATGGAAGGCTAAGTCAACCTTGAACTGGTCAGGATCGAACTTCAGGCAGTGGGCAGTGTTAGCGTGCAATATTGCATTCTAACCCTTGCGCCACCATGGCTTTCATGATGATGTTGAATACTCTTAGCTAAACTCTAAAAAAAACCCCAGGTTGGATTAGGCCAGATTCCAGAATTAACCTTATTTTTGGCAAATAAGCTGCTTATAAAGAGAAGGGGCAAGAGCAAAGAACGCACTGGCTTGATAACATTAAAACTCATACAAAGATGGACATCAAACAATACCAATCAACTATATTTAATGGGTTTCTTTTAATACGGGGTTTTATAGTTTTAGATTATGTGTGACTTCTTTTTATTGTTTTGTATCTTATTTGTATTTCTATTTATGTTATTATTGTAAGCCGCCCTGAGTCGTTCGGGATTGGGTGACATAGAAATCGAATGAATGAATGAATGAATGAATGACTGAATAAACAAACAAAATGAAAGAAACTGTGCCAAGGAAATTGCAGGGTCTTGCCCAGGCACTTTATGAGAATTGGGCATGATTGAACAGAAGAGGAAAAAAAATAAACTCTGAGATTTCACTGTAAATATTTGTTAGATCCGAAGCCTGATCACAAGAACTTGATTTCAGGGAATGCAGTCTGGCATGTGTTTGCAGATTAGGGCTGTGCTAGTTTTTAAGCGCAGAATCCACAGTTGTATCTCAAATGTGCAAACTTGATGAAGAATCCAAATTGTGTTTCTTGTTTACTGAATTAGGCATTCCTGTTGCCAAAATACTGCTTTGTACGGAATTTTAAATGTTCTTTATACAGTATTGTGGAAGACGTTTACTAAAAAGGGGAAGGATATATCCTCTTTTGCATAAGAACTAATTTCAAGTTTTAAATTTGTTAGTGGAAATGATCTTTTACCTCCTTGGCCTGTTTAATAAGTGATACAAGAGGATGTAATTTTCTTTCAAATTCTGTGTAGGCTTGTGCATTCTATCAAAAAGCAGATTACAGAAAGTTACATGTCCGGTAATTTATGTGTTTTGCTTTCTTTTTCCAGGGCCTCTATGGTAGTGTGATTGTAGCAGGAGGAAATACACTACTACAGAGTTTTACAGACCGGCTGAATAGAGAACTATCTCAGAAAACACCTCCAGTAAGTGTGTCATTTACAGCCAGTTAGTTGCCCATATTGGCATATTTGAAAAATGTTGGGACCTACCTTAAAACCCACTATCTATATAGATACAAAAGATTCTGGTTTGTGTTGAGCATTGTAAATAACCATGTTAGTTGTTCTGTCGGGGTCTCTGGTAGACTCCTCCCAAAAATTCACAGGTACAAATTTCAGACACACACACGTTTGGAAATTCAAAACAATGTTCTTTATAATAAAAATTCCCTTAACCTAAGCCCTCTTTTTGTATAGCAAAGAGCACTCCTCTCCAAACAAACTGGTAATTGGTACAAGTCCCTTATCAGTTCCGTGATACTTAGCTTGCAGTTGTAAGGCAATTCACAGTCCTTCTTCTTTCACAAAGTGAAACACACTTTGCTCTGGTTTAGTTTCAAAGCGGGGACAAATCAGCACACAAAAGGTCAAAGTCAGCAAAGCAGTCACGAAACACAACGATCAGATAATCCTTCACAATGGCCAAACCCACAGGCTGCTCTTTATAGCAGCCTCACTAATTACCACAGCCACACCCAACCACAGGTGGCCTCATTTTCTTTGATAATAATCTCTCAGTTGTTGCTGCCTATGCATCGCTCTCCCATGGGTGGCTGTATCATTAACTCTTGTTCTGAATCCAAGGAGGAGCTAGATAATTGATCTCCTTCTGAGCTGTCTGCCACACTCTCTTCCTCCCTGTCACTCATGTCTTCTTGGTCAGAGGAAACTTCATCATCAGATTCCACCAGGGGCAAAACAGGCCTGCAGCATGTGGATGTCTCCCCCACATCCACAGTCCTTGGGGCAGGAGCTGGGCCAGAGCTAACCACAACAGTTAGTAACTATGGTTAAAAAAAATGAGGTTAGCTCTGTGTGTTTCAGCAAGTTTGGGCTTTAGAATTTGATGAATCTCTGCTATTTTTGCCTCAACTGGGTTGCAATTTCCTAAGAAACTGCAACATTATGTAGCTTCAAAGACTGTATTGGGAATGTGATAGTTGTGGTAGCTGCTTCTGAAGTGAAAAATAACACGGCTGAGCATATCCAAACCTTTCGATGTTCCTCAAGCAGTTTTTTACCGATCTGTGCTAGAGCAACAGGATATTTGACTTGCTATATAATCAGAGTTTATGAAGTTCTGGAAAGCCTTCTCATCATCCAGTAATCACCAGATAAGGTGGGATTATAAATCCTCGAATGATAAGGAATTCTGGGATGTGTAGCCCCAACATGTGAGAGACACTTACTGAGGAAAGAACGTCATCCTTTTTCTTTCCTTAATTGTTTTATGACAGGAATGTCTAGTGTTAGTTGACCAGTGTAAAATTTAGGGAACTCTTGTGGATGTAGAATTGGGATTAAGGTTTTTCAGGCATAGTTTGATGGTGATATTACAGGAAGGTGTGGTTACTTTCTGCTCCTTCCTGGATTTTTAAAAATGCTGCCAAAATTCAACAACAAAATGCATTTATTTGGGGAGGCCAGAAATAAGATGGGAACGAAACCATTGTTTCTCCTTCCCCTCACCTGCCAAGGTCTCCAACTTTTATTTTATTTTTATTTGAAGGAGCACAGCTGTTAAATCACTCATTTTGCTAATTTAATTTTTGGGACATAACCTTTCGATATTAAGAATATTAAGAATCAAAGTGGGCTGTGTCCCTTCTAACATAAAGCAATAGTCTTACTTGAATTATTGAGGAATGGTTTGAGCTATCTGGTCTATGTATTCCACAATGAAGAATGTAAGCAAATATCACAAGTTGTAATTTGGAAAGCCTGCTCCCGATGCACAATGACCGTCAATCTCTCTTCTGATTTCAGAGCATGCGGTTGAAGTTAATAGCAAACAACACAACGGTGGAGCGAAGGTTTAGTTCCTGGATTGGTGGTTCCATTTTGGCTTCTTTGGTTAGTAAACTATTTTGGCTGCTGATGGTTCCTAAAAAGATTGTGTAATATGTGATTGAGAAAGGGAAAAAACATTGAATTTTGTATGTATGGGTAGTCCTTGACTTACAACTGGTCGCTTAGTGGCTGAGATTAAAAACGGAGCTCCCCAGAGCTACTTATGAGTTAAATTCAAAATTATGTCAGCTATGCCCCTCTTGCAATCACACAATCACATTTTGAGCACTTGGCAACCATTTATATCCATTTGCAGGATCCAAGAGTCACATGGTTGTGATTTATCCCCCCCCCAACCCCCCGAAATGTGAATTTATGACAAAAACATCCATTATAGACAATGGATATACATAAGGACTGTTGCAAAAAAAAAGTAGTAAAATGTGGCGTAGTAATAGCCTAAACATCGGCATCACCTACAGTTGTAATTCTGGGCTCAATTAGTTGTAAATTGAGGAATATCTGCAATAATGGAATGGGGTTGGGAAGCAGGCCCAAGGCTAGCAGGGAACCTGAAGGGCAGGTAGAAGAGCAGGAGGTGCTTCATGGATGGTTCAAGCATTGATCCCCTATTCAAAGTCTCTGTGCTCCATTTAATGACCACATCTGGAAGAGCAAACATGAGTGTCATGCCACTATCAGAGTCTGATTCTACAGCGGAAGATGAGCTGGAACAAGAACTGACAGTGAATGAGAGGGCAGCTTTGTTGGCCTTGGAGGAAACTCGGGAAGGGCAGAGTCAGGCCAGGCCAGGCTGTTCAGAATTAGCAAGGCCAGCAATCAGGTAGGAAGAGAGTTCAGCAAAGAGCATGAACCCCACCCTTTTAATGCAAGGGCTTGGAGAGCGCAGAGGCGGGATCAGCTCAGACAGAGGAGGCCACTCATGAGGAGTGTCCAGCCCAGTTTCACCAGGCACACCTGGGGAAGGAGACGCTGTGGGGAGGGGCATTTTTGGGGAACAAACTCCGATTTCCTGGAGTGCTATGTGCCGACATTTGAACTTACCAAGAATCCTTGCAATCCTGTGTGGCATTCTGGATTGATTGTCGGGATCTTTTACTCCATGTACTCATTGCTTTCTTCTTGTTTTGCTAAATAAAATTGGGATTTATTGCCGTGCAGCCTTGGTGTAAACAGTGCTGGGCTGCACTAATTGTACCGTGTCCTGGGGCATCACAGTGGGATCATTGAGTGAAGCCCTTTCTGACTGCATCATGGAGAGCTGAGGTTGGGTCATTAAACGAGGCGATCACATGGGCACCCCGCTTAACAAACTGTTACAACTGGATTTCATAGTGGGCAGGCTCCATTACGGTTGTGAAGTGGAGGACTACCTGTACAAGCCAGATTAGGCATAGAGAAGGATATGAAGGCAAGAAAATACTGCAATAAAGTTGGGGGGAACTGAGAAAGCAAGGACGATAGTGTAATCTCATAAGGCAGGTTGTACATAACTTGGTTTCTGTGTGCCACAAATATGTATTGTGTTATGTTTCTGATTTTTTTTTGTAGGGTACCTTCCAACAAATGTGGATTTCTAAGCAGGAGTACGAAGAAGGGGGAAAGCAGTGTGTAGAAAGGAAGTGCCCATAAACCCCACGAGTTTTAAAGAATCTGCCTTCCTGTGGCTTCTGATTTTTTTTATAGCTTTAGTATACTCAGGAATTGAAACGTCGTCTCTTCTGTAGGAAGTGTATAACTTTTGTGCATCCTGATTTTTAAGGTTTTTTTTTAAAAAAAATCCTAATATTGGAAAAGGCCAAACTTGTCCTGTTTCACAGCACGGGGATGCTTTTTATCCATTTCAAATGCAATAACTTTTATACAAGCTTTTTTTAGAAAAAATAATTTTGTATAAATATCTATTTTCTGCAAAAGAAATTCTCCCCGAGACTGATCTATAAATTATGGTTGTAATTTCTTGACTTTGGATAAAGATGACGGGAAAAAACTGTATCTGCTTACAGGTTGGTCTTCCTTGTGCTAGCATCAATAAATTTCTCTAGTTTGGCTTTCCTGCTTCTTTATTTTACATTGTATATTCAAGTAAAGGTTTTGGGTTATTTTTATACCTAGAGGGTTTTTTAAAATGTCTACCTATTACTATTACATTTTCTATATCCGGAAAGTATATATTAGGGATGTCAAACTTGATTTCATTAGGGTTGTGTTTGAACTTGGGAGTGGGGTGGGTGGGTGGAGGGAGTGTCTAGCTCAACATCACTCTTGTTGAGTGCCAGGAAAATAGAGTTTTTGTGGGTAGAGTGTTACTGAAGGCCATTGCAACAAAAAATGGAGCTTGGTGGGTCGTGTTGCCTCCCAACTCCATTTTCCCTGGTAGAGGCAATGTGGGCCGGTCCTTCACTGTTTCCAGGGTGGTCCCGCGGGCCGGATCTAAGCATCCTGTGGGCCAGGTGGGTCTTGAGTTTGACACTTGGTACATATGTATCTACAGCTAAGCTAATCATTGTTTGTTAACACAACAGTCAGTTTGAGTTTAACTACAGGACAATGATACTGTGGAATCTTCATCAGTGTGATTAGCTTGATAATGATAGTGATCGAATGCTCAAAGAATTAACAGTGTTCTAGACCCTGGCTTGTTTATTCAGTGTATTAGAGAATCAGCTAAATTATAGGGTCAAACTAGATTCCAGAAATCTTCAAATGTCACTAAGATAAACACAAATAAAACCTAACTAAATTTATCTTAGGACCAACATGCCATTCGAAAGAAATCGTTTTGCGTCTTGGGTTTATTAATTAACAACTGAGCAATACTCCAAGTCATATTGTACATATATATAGTGTTCCCTCGATTTTCGCGGGGGATGCGTTCCGAGACCCCCCCCGAAAGTCGAATTTCCGCGAAGTAGAGATGCGGAAGTAAATACACTATTTTTGGCTATGAACAGTATCACAAGCCTTCCCTTAACACTTTAAACCCCTAAAATGCAATTTCTCATTCCCTTAGAAAGCACTCACCATGTTTATTTATTAAAGTTTACTTAAAAATATTTATTAAAGGTGGACGAAAGTTTGGCGATGACGTATGACATCATCGGGCAGGAAAAACCGTGGTATAGGGAAAAAACTCGCAAAGTATATTTTAATTAATATTTTTGAAAAACCGTGGTATAGCCGTTTCGCGAAGTTCGAACCTGCGAAAATCGAGGGACCACTGTACCTCTAATAATTTACAGAATACTGAAAGGAAATAGAAAATAGGAAATAAATAATCTCTTCAGGTAAGATATTTAATTAATTTACTTGTTTACATCAACACCATTCACAAAATGCCTCAATTTTCCATCAACTTTTGTAATACACCCTTACATCATTTTGTATGCAGCCTTCTTTAAGGGTCTTTGGTGAACTCCATCCAAGGCTTTTTCAGCCTTGTGCTTTCTCACACCTGATGTTTCCTATTGGTTACTTCCTTGTTTAGTTTATATTCTATTTTGTTTAAGGATCTGGTCCAAGGGTGTTCCATCTTGGCAACTTTAAGATTTGGGGACTTTAACACCCAGAATTTTGTAAATTGAAATCTACAAGTTGCCATTGGATATTCCTACTCTAGTCAGAGAATTGCAGACAATATCTAGTCCTTTCGGTTGCAGGTGACATTTATAAAACAACTCAAGATTTTTACACTGGACTGGAGGCTCAAATATAAATGGGGGAAAAAAATCACAGAAGGTACAGAGAACTTTTTATTTTGGTAATAGAAAAAAATAAGCTGCTTTCTGAACTTACATAATATTTCCCACCTTAGTTTCCATTCATAAGTAATGACCAAAGTCAAAACATTTGAATCATATTTTCACTTACAGCAGCCCTCTTGTTACTTGCTCTAGTCTCCTCAAACATCAAACGCTTTCAATTCCGTCCGTGTTAACTTTGAGATTCTGCAGCTGGACTTTTTCCCTGTAAACCTTTCTCTCTCCTTCTCTTTGCCGCAGCCTCCTTGTATCTCGTGCGCAAGTGTTTCTCATATCTAAGTCTGTGGGATGAAATTGACCGCCAGAAGTTAGTGCGGAGTGGAAGAGCTATTTCTCTCCAATATAAAGACAATAGAAGATAATAACGTTGACATTTTAAAGCATGCTATTACCTTAGAAAAGGCTTGACATTTGACAGGTAATAGAATCGCTTCCTCTTGTGCCTAGCGTTCAGGTACCAGGGAATTGGCCATTCTCTGAAAGTATACCTACCAACAACAGAAACGGGGAAAGTATTGAGGACAAAAGCAATGGTCCATGTTGGAAGAAAGGCATTTGCAGAAAGATTTTACCTACAATGTTTTCTACTTCTATGTTCTAACTTTCTGCCAATACGAAATAAATCATCCTCTAGCTTTTTAAGATGTTTGGACTTCAACTCCCACAATGTCCCGGCTGCTGTACATTGCTGGTTTTATTTGAAACTGCTTGAATTCATTGGCTTATAATCAGAAGCACAAAAAAATGTTCTGAAAAATATACGATCATTACCATATTTGTTTCTCAAAATATCGCTATGAAGACTGAATGGATTGTGGATTTCTTATATATTAAAAAAACCTCTGGAACAGAGGTCGCCAACACACAGGCTGCGGACGAGTACCGACCTGTGGCCCATTAGGAACCAGTCTGTGCATGTGAGTAAAACGTCCTATATGCATGCACAGGCTCTAGATAGCGCATGGAAACCCCACCTCCCATCTCCAGTCATGGAAAAATAATTTTCCATGGAACTGATCCCTAATGCCCAAAAGATTGGGGACTATTCCTGAAAATGTGAAAAAAATGTCAGTATTTGTTGCAGAAATCAAAACCAGAAGCACACACAGATAATTGATTCAGCTGGATTCATTAACTTTTTTATAAACACAGAGACATCATAGATTTTTACCGGTATACGTACATTGTTATGAGTTTGATTGTCTTTGCAACGTTTTGGCGAAATCACATTTGCCACATATACCATACACATAGTAGCAGAAGCCAATAACTTCAGCCTGAAGATGGAGACTATGATTTCGCCAATATGTCGTAAAGTCACTCAAAATATTATACGGGGAAAAAAACAGAACTCACAACACACGCACAGTACCACAAATACATTATTTCTTCAATGCAGCAAGTTACAAGCAGTTTCATTTCCAGCAGAGTTCAGCGTGGACAGAGAATTGAGAGTGGGCTGAGCCACACCCAGCCTTGTAACTTCAGTTTCGATTCTCTGCACAGACTCAGATGCGTTTAGCTCCCAATGGTTGACTTAGTTGCTATGCCTATTCATTGGCTGACCTTGTTACCATTGGTTCTCTCAGTTCATGCATAATCTGACCGAGAAGATATCATTAGGTCTGCCAAATTTAACCATAAAGAGCAGTGCTTCGGGGTGCATGTTTGTTGCAATTCCTACATGTGTGTCCTCGCTGTTTATTTATTTATTTATTTGTATGCCACCCCTCTCCGTGGACTCGGGGCGGCTAACAACAGTGATAAAAACAGCATGTAACAATCCAATACTAAAACAACTAAAAAACCCTTATTATAAAACCAAACATACATACAAACATACCATGCATAAATTGTAGAGGCCTAGGGGGAAAGAATATCTCAGTTCCCCCATGCCTGACGGCAGAGGTGGGTTTTAAGGAGCTTATGAAATGCAAAGAGGGTGGGGGCTATTCTAATCCCTGGGGGGGAGTTGGTTCCAGAGGGCCGGGGCCGCCACAGAGAAGGCTCTTCCCCTGGGTCCTGCCAAACGACATTGTTTAGTTGACGGGACTCAGAGAAGGCCAACTCTGTGGGACCTAACTGGTCGCTGGGATTCGTGCGGCAGAAGGTGGTCCTGGAGATAATCTGGTCCGGTCACATGAAGGGCTTTATAGGTCATAACCAACACTTTGAATTGTGACCGGAAACGGATTGGCAACCAATGTAGACTGCGGAGTGTTGTGACATGGGCATATTTAGGGAAGCCCATGATTGCTCTCGCAGCTGCATTCTGCAGGATCCGAAGTTTCCGAACACTTTTCAAAGGTAGCCCCATGTAGAGAGCATTACAGTAGTCGAACCTCGAGGTGATGAGGGCATGAGTGACTGTGAGCAATGAGTCCCGGTCCAAATAGGGCCGCAACTGGTGCACCAGGCGAACCTGGGCAAACGCCCCCCTCGCCACAGCTGAAAGATGGTTCTCTAATGTGAGCTATGGATCGAGGAGGACGCCCAAGTTGTGGACCCTCTCCGAGGGGGTCAACAATTCCCCCCCCAGGGTGATGGACGGACAGATGGGATTGTCCTTGGGAGGCAAAACCCACAGCCACTCCGTCTTATCCGGGTTGAGTTTGAGTCTGTTGACACCCATCCAGACCCCAACAGCCTCCAGGCACCAGCACATCACTTCTACTGCTTCACTGACTGGACAAGGGGTGGAGATGTAAAGCTGGGCATCATCTGCATATTGATGATACCTCACCCCATGTTTAGTGCTTACCACAACCCAGTTGAACATTTTCCTACATGGTTACTTCTTTCAATGAACCTGGAAGTTATTATTACATAAGACGTAGTGTTTATTCAATATTTCCTGAACACACCACAGATCTAATGTGCCAGTTTACCAAATAATACGCCCAAGGAAATCGTATCTCCATTCGCCCGGCCATTCCTTCTCTTGGCCAGTCTGCAAAAGTCGCAAAGCATCTTCCCGTTCCTGAATGACCTGGTCCATTCTTTCCATGGATTTTATAACCTAAGAGATATATAAAGCAGAAGTGGGGTGTTCCACAGGTGGAACTTACTTTCTTCAAAAGAAAAAACAAAAAAAAAGTCCAGTTGCCTCCTGAAAAAGCACCTTTGGGACTTGTTTTCAGAAGTTGGCAATGTTCTACAATTGGATATTGTAGATGTTCTACCATTGGAGACTGGACAGTTGTTTACCTGGAATAGTATAAGGTCTTCCAAGACGACCTCTAAGATTCCTGTTATTCTGTTAATCTGTATTTTGAACCTAGCTCTCTGCCTGGATCAGATGTTTTTAGCAAGGAGCAGCTGAGGAATTAATAGTCTCTGTATGACTTGCAGGTTCTTTAGAGCAGTGTTTCCCAACCTTGGCAACTTGAAGGTATCTGGACTTCAACTCCCAGAATTCCCCAGCCAGCATTCGCTGGCTGGGGAATTCTGGGAGTTGAAGTCCAGATACCTTCAAGTTGCCAAGGTTGGGAAACACTGCTTTAGAGAACCAGATAACCAGAAATATCTTCTCCATTGGCTGGCAAGTTCCATAGAATCAGAACTCATGACAAACCTCAAGGCAAATTAACCGATCAAAAAGACTTCTTGGAAGTAAGAACATTTAAAAGCTTCCTTATACTAAATCACATGAACAGCCTTGTGTATTAACACTCTATCTTTAACAAAGAACATGTAATTGCCACTGACATTCTCGACTCTAATTTACCTTTTCCAATCTTTCTGGGCTTGGCATTTTCTGAAGCTGCCGTTTTGCTTCTTGCTCTACTGTTAAAAGCATATTTCGCTCTTTTAACAGGACGTACCTGAGAAAGAGAATCTATTAGCAAGTTGCAAGACATTGTTAGACAGGATAATGATTCTCAATAAGAAATGGGAGATAGATTTAGGATGGGAAACATATTAAGTTGTTAAAACTTATAAGAATTAAATACTAGACTATACTTTGGATACTTGAAACACACAAATATCCCTGTTGAAAAAATGTTTTTGTTCTTTCCATCATTGTGGACCCCATTTTTTGATTGAGTTATACAATGGATACTATTCTTCATATTTTCAATAGCAATAGCAATGGATCTTCTCCAGGTCCCGTCAACTAAACGATGTCGCTTGGCGGGACCTAGGGGAAGAGGCTTCTCTGTGGTGGCCCCGGCCCTCTGGAACCAACTCCCCCCAGAGATTAGAATTGCCCCCACCCTCCTTGCCTTTCGTAAGCTACTTAAAACCCACCTCTGCCATCAGGCATGGAGGAACTGAGATCCTCTTCCCCCCTAGGCCTTTACAATTCTATGCACGGTATGTATATATGTATGTTTGGTTTTTATATTAATGGGTTTTTAATCATTTTTAGTATCAGTTTATTATTGTACACTGTTTTATTGTTGCTGTTAGCCACCTCGAGTCTCCGGAGAGGGGCGGCATACAAATCCAATCAATCAATCAATCAATCAATCAATCAATCAATCAATAGCATTTAGACTTACATAGCTTCACAGTCCTTTTGCAGCCTTTTCTAAGTGGTTTACAGAGTCAACATATTTACTCTCAACAATCTGGGGCATTTTACTGAGCTCAGAAGGTTGGAAAGCTGAGTCAACCTTGATGGAGAACAGCTAGTCATAGAAGAGCCAACATTCCCTACCCCTGCATTAAAGTGAGACAACAGTGGGTCAGAGGAGGAGCCACTGTGGGACAGAGATGACAGTCGCTCTTGAAAAATTAGGATCTACTGTAAACCGAATTGATTTAAATCAAGCCTTTTTACTAGTGACTTAAATCAGGATTTAAATTATGGTTTTAAATCGAGTTGATTTAAATCAAATCCACCCTGCTCCAGGACATTGCAACCACCATTATTGTTTTTTGTATTACTGTTGTGAGCCGCCCCGAGTCTTTGGAGAGGGGCGGCATACAAATCTAATTAATAATAATAATAATAATAATAATAATAATAATAATAATAATAATAATAATAATAAATATATATGAAACAGCTGCCACGTGTCCAGTTTTTGATTACCACCCTCCGGATGCTGCGAGGGGTGTAAGTATGAAAAACAGTCATAAGTTACTTTTTGTCAGTGCCATTATAACTTCGAAGTGTCATTAAATGAAAGGTTGCAAGTCAAAGATTACCTGTATTACCAACTCTGAAACCTTCTTCTATATGCCCTTCTGTTCCTTATCATTTGTGACAAAACCTGCATAAAATCCCAGCCACACTAATAACCTTTATTGTTATATTTAAATTATGCTGTGACTTTAGGAGATCAAGCCAACATACGTAATTCCTCCTCCTTCAAATTTTTCCTGTAGCAATCTGATGATATTGGTTGGCCTGCGAGGCAATGGTCATTCAGTCAACTGGTCACTTTTGTAGGCTAAGTGTGGACTTGAACGACATTTCATCCTAGGGGACCACCTTCTGCTGCATGAATCCCAGTGGCCGATTAGGTCCCACAGAGTTGGCCTTCTCCGTGTCCTGTCGAATAAACAATGTTGTCTGGCAGGACCCGGGGGGAGCTGATTCCAGGGGGCCGGGGCCGCCACAGAGAAGGCTCTTCCTCTGGGTCCTGCCAGACGACATTGTTTCGTCGATGGGACCCCAAGAAGGCCAACTCTGTGGGACCTAATCGGTCGCTGCGATTTGTGGTTACAAATGAAATCAAATACATATTTTTGAAATGGGTAAGCTTGTCACAAGGAATGAAGGCCTCTTAAATCATACAAAGAAACACTCACCAAAGCTTATGCAAATCATCGCTGCTTTTGCCTCGAAGTTGTTCCACAGTCCAGGAATCTCCTGTGGAAGCCACAAAGCAAAGTAAATCATCTTAAGGCTACACTAATTTTTACTCTGTGCTAATTAAGTGGAAATAGCTAGTATTTTTGTAGCTACTCAAAAGGTTTTCTTTTAAAAGTTGTATATCCTGAAATCTAGAGTCCAATACTGTTAGTACAAGGTACATGGTTGTTAGGGTTTGCCATTGTAAACTACCTTTTGTAGTCTCTTGTACTATCACTTTAAATATTTTGAGCTGGTTCGCCATAAGAGGGCGCCAGTACTACTTCCCTCAATGATGCTTTATCGCTTATTCACTTTTGCTTTGCCTTGAGGGGGGAGTGTATTTGCTTAGTGCTTGTTATGTTTCTGTTTTGTATATATGTAAATAGTACTTATTCAGCATAATTAAGTCTGTGTCTTTTTCTTTGGGTTTACTACACATCCACATTCTGTTAAAATTCTCTACTCAGTGTATGTCAAAGGTCTCATAGCCTAGCTATACCGAGACATACCAACAAATACTACTTATATTTTATATCTCTTATTCTGCTAAATAGAGGATTCTTTTCAGTTTGCTGCTTTTCTGTTGTTTTATTTAATTATTCCATATTATCCCAAAGCAGTGAAAGGCTACCAAAATTTTTACTACCACACTGTGGGTGTGGCTTATGCAGGATGTCCTGCATTTTCTTTCAACATCTTTCTGTGCAAATTGGGTGCTCTGGGGTGGAGCTCCATTTTCGCTACCCCACTGCATGCCCCCCCATTCGGACAGCAGCCCACCCCTGTCCCAAAGCTGCTCTTTCAGGAGGCAACTGGACTTGAAAAAGCACCTTTGGGGCAACCATCACCTGGATAACAAGAATCTCAACAGATTATTCTGTACAACTAGACACAAGAACAGGTTTTTTCCGAATGCCATCACTCTACTAAACAAATAATTCCCTCAACACTGTCAGACTTTCTACTAAATCTGCACTTCTATTCTACTAGTTTTTCTCATCATTCCTATCATCCATTTCCTCCCATGTTGACTGTATGACTGTAACTTGTTGCTTATATCCTAAGATTTTTATTAATATTGCTTCTTCATTGCTTATTTGACCCCTATGACAATCATTAGGTGTCGTACCACATGATTCTTGACAAATGTATATTTTATTTTATGTACGCTGAGAGCATATGCAGCAAGACAAATTCTTGTGTGTCCAATCACACTTGGCCAATAAAAAATTCTATTCTATTCTATTCTATTCTTGATATTTTAAAAGTCAACCTATTATCAGCTTCCCTGGATTTTTCTTAAAAAGCAGCACAACACTTTCCCCCCATTATGAATTTTAGGATGATGTACAAAACCCTCTCTCAGAATCCACTTAGGCATTGGCAGCCAAACAATATATATTTAAGGCTTGGGATCACTGATTATTTTAAAAGGTAGCCTTGTTTTCTGGCACATGGAGCTACCCATTGATCACTGCAAACTGCAGATTTCGCTAGAGTCACTCAAAACAAATTAACAAAAATCATTTGTAACATGTTTTTTGCATGCAGGGCAACTTTAAAAAATGGAAAGCATATTAAAGTTAGGAAAAAGGCAATGAAATTATTTAGGACAACTTAGAATATTTTTACTCATGCATAAGTAAATCCAAAACAGACGATAAAAATAGTTGAAATCAATTTCTTTTATTTTTATTTAAAGACGTAAGTCTGACCGACTAATGGCTGAAATATCCACTTTTGAAAAAAAATGGATTCCATGAGCAATAATTTTTACAAATTGAGATTAAAAATACACTGTTGCTGAATATACTACCTTCTCTTATTTACAAGAGTATCTTACCTGATTTAACCTCCTTTCCCCAGTTTTTAGGGTCATCAAAAAATTCCTCCAACCCATTTCGAGACACTGACGTATGTAACAACACAGAACGGGGACAAATCTTCACTCCTGCAGATTTTTTTGGCCAATCACCAATGAGTCCTCTAAACAACAACAACAAAAGGTCCAAATTGTTTAACAACATTTTAAGTATATTGAAAAATCAGATGTGGTTCCAGAAGAGTTTTTCCCTCTTAAACTTGTACATTTAAAACATTCCTTTTGATAAAATACTGTATCTAGTTTCAGAAGCAACAGTGGCATTATTGTCAGTCATTTGGCTAAAAATAATTCTCTACTTAAAAAAAGTAAATATTCAGGTTTTATAGGTTGTTCTCAACCCGACTACTGAAAATTTCTGTCGCAAAGTGAGACAGATATTAAGTGATTTTTGCCCCATTTCAAATCCTTTCCTGCACACCTTGTTAAGTGAACCACATCAGTTTTTAAGTTAGTAACACTGTAAAGTGAATTTGAGTTCTCCATTGACTCTGCTTCTCAGGTCGCAAAAAGTGATCACATAATTCCCAGACACATGAACCAGTTGCCAAATGCCTGAATTCTGATCACGTGACCATGGGGATTCTCCAACAGTTGTAAGTGTAAAAAAAGAGCTATAAGTCACTTTTTTCAGTGCCATTGCAAATTTGAATGCTTACTAATGGTTTTAAGTCGAGGACTACCTAAACCTCCTCCTCACTGCTTCAGAGTCCCTCTTATTTTTTTTAAGCCTTAAAGTTTTGGATTTTTTTGATTCCCCTCACCTCACCTTCTTCCTTCGGCAGCGACTGTCCTCCTCCTCCCACCCAAATTCCGGCTTTTATTTCTTTCCTAATGGGATTGCATGAATTATTTGGTTTTACATTGATTCCTATGGGAAAAATTGCTTCTTCTTAGGAACGTTTCTACTTAAGAACCTGGTCATGGAACGAATTAAATTCTTAAGCAGAGGTACCACTGTATTTCCCAAATTGCCGATTTCCCTGTTTTCCTGTTTTCTAGGCTTGCTGAACACCCTGAAATAAACAAATAAATTAGATAGATAGATAGATATGATGAATGAAAGATAGTTAGATAGTTAGATAGATAGATAGATAGATATGATGAATGAATGAATTATAGATAGATATGATGAATGAAAGATAGATAGATAGATAGATATGATGAATGAATGAATGATAGATAGATAGATAGATAGAGAGAGACAGATAGAGAGAGAGAGAGAGAGAGAGAGAAAAGGACTAGAGGGGACATGACAGGAACAGATTGCTATTATCAGCTGCTACCGGTGTGCAGCTTCAGTTGTCATGCATGTGCATGAAGTAAAAAATATGAAAAAATGAAGAAAAAAATGGCAGCCCCTATAGGACTGGCATTGGAGCGGTTGCACGCAAATTGCACAATCTGGCGGCCACTACTGGGTGCGTAGTCACCTACTGCACCGGTAGCAACCCATCCCTGGAACATGATAACAGCATTCCAGGATTTGAGGGGCTGCCACCAAGAAGCACCTGAAGGCAAGACAAGAAACAACGGATGGAAATTAATTCCCAGAGAACCGTCATGTGCAATTCCAAGAACGAAGGGCAATGGGGGAAAGAACTAAGGGAGAACAACTTCCCTTTCCACGTGAGTTGTCCTTCCCACGTGACAAAAAAATAAGTGACTATTACATTGCCTGGAAACTATCAGTTCAAGTATCCCAATGACATTGGTTTGTAAATCATTGAATTTATCTGCACAGAAGGGGAGATGAATTTCAAAGGCATCTCACTAGTTTAATCTTGCTGTTCTGCTCGGGTCAATATGACCCGAAATGAAATTTGAGACCCTGTAGATTATTTGTCACGTGGATCTCAAACTTGTGATTAACTTTTCCTCATTTGAGGGGTTCTTACTATGAGTGTGGTTTTTTCCCCCTTTTTGCTACACACTGATTGTTATATTTCATTACACAAGAGCAGGGGTAGGCAAAGTTGGCTCTTCTATGACTTGTGGACTTCTATTCCCACAATTCCTGACTCAATTATGCTAGCTCAAGAATTCTGGGAGTTGAAGTCCACATGTCATAGAAGAGCCCACTTTGCCTCTCCTTGCACAAGAGTATAGTAAATGCGAACAGGATAGCAAGATTAAACAATCTCCTAACCCAGGTGTAGGCAAAATGGGCTCTTCTATGACTTGTGGACTTCAACTCCCAGAATTCCTGAGCCCATCATGCTAGCTCAGGAATTCTGAGAGTTGAAGTCCACATGTCATAGAAGAGCCCACTTTGCTTCTCCCTGCACAAGAGTATAGTAAATACGAACAGAACAGCAAGATTAAACAATCTCCTAACCCAGGGGTAGGCAAAGTGGGCTCTTCTATGACTTGTGGACTTCAACTCCCAGAATTCCTGAGCCCATCATGCTAGCTCTGGAATTCTGGGAGTTGAAGTCCACATGTCATGGAAGAGCCCACTTTGCCTACCCCGTCCTAACCCGTTTACCTCCCGCCCCCTTAATAAAGTAACAAAATAAATGCAACTGAATTCTGGTCTTCTGTTAATAATAATAATATTAATAATATTAATAATAATAATAATAAATCAAAGAGTGAAGCAACCTGGAATTAAGAAGCCATTTCCTAACAGTGAGGACCATTAACCAGTGGAACAGTTTGCCACTAGAAGTTATGGGTGCTCCATCGCTGGAGGTTTTGAAGAACCTGGACAGCTATTTGTCTGCAATGATATAAGGTTCTCCTGCTTGACCAAGGAGGCTGAACTAGAAGACCTCCAAGGTTCCTTCCAGCTTTATTCTATTCTGTTTTCCAGAGAAGGCTTCAATCCTTTTATATGCACTTTCCCCAAAATGCATGTCCTTGCCAGGAGAGGCTTCCCTCTTCGCCACCATTCGCAAGAAAAGTTTCTCCTGCGAAGGCCTCAAAAGCCAATTTGCAGCCCCGTCTCTCCGTCCCCCCCCCCCGGCTCGACAGGATCCCCCCACCTGGAAGCCGAAGCCGCCGCCGCAGCGCCTCGGCTCGCGCCGCCGGTCACCCGAAGCACCGTGGATAACCGTTGGCAAACCGCCGTCAGCGCCATGACCGCCTCCGCCGTCTTCCCACAATCCCTTTCCTGGGCAAATTCGACGGAGGCGCTCTAAGCAATTCCTTGTCGGTGGTACTTTCCCCGCCGCCCGGTAGCAAGATGGCGACAGCGCGACTTCATCACTGAGCGTTCGCTGTGAAAGCACGACTGCGAGCTTCGGGCGCCGGCGGCTTTGCCCGAACCAGAGATGGCGGCCATGAGTCTCCTCTGGCGAATGGCGGTCCGGTCCGGACTCCGGCAGCCGCTGGCCTTGTCCTCGGGACTCGGGCGGGCTGCATTGCTAGGCCTGAGTGCCAGTCGCTCCGGAGTGATCGGTAGGGACGGGATTAGGTGGGGCAAGAGATGCTTGGAGACTTCCAGGCCAATTGACCTTGGAAGCGGACAGAGCTGGGAAGCATGCTGAAGGTGGCTTCTTGCCTGCAGGAGCTTCACCTGTTTAGTTTCTGCCTGGGGTGCAATAGGATTGAAAACGGGGGAGCGGTATTAACCACAACCTGAGGGACGAAAGTGAGAGTTTGAGCCAATAGAATAGAATAGAATAGAATTCTTTATTGGTCAAGTGTGATTGGACACACAAGGAATTTCTCTTTGGTGCAGATGCTCTCAGTGTACATATCATCCTTTTCCTCCCACTTAGGACTATATGACTGTAACTGGTTGCTTGTATCCAAAGAGTTTTATTTATATTGATTGTTTCTTCATTGCTTAATTGACCCCTATGACAATCATTAAGTGTTGTACCACATGATTCTTGACAAATGTATCTTTTTCTTTTATGTACGCTGAGAGCATATGCACCAAGACAAATTCCTTGTGTGTCCAATCACACGTGGCCAATAAAATTCTATTCTATTCTATTCTATTCTATTCTATAAAAGAAAATATAGATTTGTCAAGAATCATGAGGTACAACATTTAATGATTGTCATAGGGGTCAAATAAGCAATCAGTAAACACTCAATATTAATATAAATCTTAAGGATACAAGCAACAAGTTACAGTCGTGTAGTCACAAGTGAGAGAAAATGGATGATAGGAAGGAGGAGAAAAAGCTAGTAGTAATAGTAGTGCAGACTTAGTAAATAGTTTGACAGTAATGAGGGAATTATTTGTTTAGCAGAATGATGGTGTTTGGGGAAAAAAATGTTCTTGTGTCTAGTTGTCTTGGTGTCCAGTACTCTATAGCAAGGTTGAAACGGTTTATGTCCAGGATGGGAGGAGTCCATAAATATTTTCACAGCCCTCTTTTTGACTCATGCATTATACAGGTCCTCCATGAAAGGCAGGTTGGCAGTAATAGTTTTTTTCTGCAGTTCTGATTATCCTCTGAAGTCTGTGTTGGTCTTGTTGGGTTGCAGAACCAAGTCAGACAGTTATAGAGGTGCAGATGACAGACTCAGTGATTCCTCTGTAGAACTGTATCAACTGTATTATGCTATATTTCTGCCCGCCTCTCCTTCAGGAGCTGCTAATTTTTCCTGAAAACAGCCTTGTGAGGTAGACTGAGCTCCCTGAGACCTCGTCAAAAAGCCTCTGGCCAAATGCATTTTCTTTCCAAGCTGTGTTTAAGATTATTTATCTATTTATTTGGATTTCTAGACCACCCTTCTCCATTGGAGTCAAGAAGGCTTACCGATAAAATCAATACAAAATACAAAATTATGAAAATTATAGGGAGCTGATGTTCCTGGCACTGTTCCTTTTTTAAAAATGCATATTCTGACTTAAGAAAACTGACATTCAAATTGACTAAAGAAAGACGGCTCTAGATGCCAGCAAAAAAGTACAAGTAGTTATTGATTTGCAACAGTTCACTTAGTGACTGTTTTAAAATTACAACGGCTCTACAAGCTGAGACAACATGCACTGCATTGATGCATCCACACAAGTTCACAGTAACCCTGAGATAAGTCATAAAACGAAGTTCAGGAATATTCCTTTATCCCATTATTTTGCAAATCTACGTACACAACGACACTGAACAAAGTGGCTTTTGACCGTTTTTCACACTTACGACTTGCAATAGCCACATAGTCATGTGATTTTAAAAAATGTTTAGTGACTGACTCATATTTATGACTGTTGCAGTGTCACAGGGTGAAGTGATCACTTTTTGGGACCTTCTGACAAGCGTAGTCAATGGGGGAACCAGGTTCACTTAACAAGCATACTACTAACTTAACAGCTGCAGTCTTTCCTCAGCAACTGATAAAATAGTGCAAAGTTAATTTAACAAATGTCTTCACATCAACAAAAATTTTGGGCTCAGTTTGGTCATAAGTTGAGAACTACCTGTATGGTGTAAACTTTACAACTTTGCTACTACCTTATGGTTATCTGTTGGCATCCCACATCTATTAACCCTAATATGATCGTTCAAACCAAAGAAACCAAGTGTTTCTTTGTGAAACACTATTGTGTCACCAAGCTAATCGTAAAATAATTTCTCAGTTATGCGATACAGAATTGGGTAGTTTCCCCCTTTATTTTTCCTATTGCAGGATAGCTGCGTGTGTGAAACGTATCCTGAAAAACAAGGCAACAATTGCAGAGCTTTTTGTCTTCTGAAAAGATTGCAGAAGTAACTGTTGACTCGTACTAAGATGCCAATTTAATTTTTCAGTTTCACTGCGCCATGCCCACGAAGGAAAAAAGATGTTATTCATCAGAGCAACACGGTTTTATGATCACCGGTTTGTGAAATTACTGGTAAGTTTAGGAACAGGGTCTGGGAAATGTTACAGCGGAAGATGGAAAAAAATTAATTTTAGACTGCATGAAAAGAAATACAGTTTTCAAATCACAGGAATGATTCATTTCACTTTATTCCACTTTTCTCCAGTACTATCTAATACTGGGCAATCACTTTAAGAATGATTTGAAAAACTGGCTGAGATGTCAAGTGGATTGATAGGGGAGTAAAAATTAAATGTTGTGGAAAGCGATTGAAGGAGTGGGTATTATTATTATTATTATTATTATTATTATTATTATTATTATTATTTGTAGGAGACCTCACCTACAAAAAGATATTGACAAAATTGAATGGGTCCAAAGACGGGCTACAAGAATGGTGGAAGGATTTAAGCATAAGACATATCAGGAAAGACTTAATTAACTCAATCTGTATAGTCTGGAGCAGTGATTTTCAACCTTTTTTGAGCCGTGGCACATTTTTTACATTTACAAAACCCTGGGGCACATTGAGCGGGGGGAGGGGGGGCGGCGGCTAAAAAAAGTTTGGACAAAAAAATTCTCTCTCTCTCTCTTCCTCCTCTTCAATTTCTTTCTCCCTCCCTCTTTCTCTCCCTTCCTTCCTCTTTCTTTCTCTCTCTCTCCATCCCTCTTTCTTTCTCTTCCTTCCTCTCTTTTTTGCTCTCTCTCCCTCCCTCCCTCCCTCTATGTCTTTCTCTTTCTCTCCTTTCCTCCCTCTCTTTCTCTCTCTTGCTTTCTTTCTCTCCCTTGCTCTTTCTTTCTCTTGTTTTCTCTCTCTCTTGCTTTCTTTCTCTCTTGTTCTCTTTCTCTCGCTCTTTCTCTCTCTTGCTTTCTTTCTCTCTCTCTCTTGCTTTCTTTCTCTCTCGCTTTCTTTCTCTCTGAGCTTCGCGGCACACCTGACCATGTCTCGCGGCACACTAGTGTGACACGGCACACTGGTTGAAAAACACTGGCTTACGCAAGCATACACAAAACCAATATCCCAATATATTTTGAGGGATAAGTTTTCAGATGGTTTTATTTTTGAAAATCCAATAAAGAAACAAATAAATCAGGTCCTAGCTAAAATAGCCTTATTAAAATCAGATTATCTACAGGACATATACACTATTTCTTTTTGCTGAAGATGTCTTGAGGAAACAGCTTTCATTTTTATCATCAGTCTAGCTAGACCAGTGATTTTCAACCTTTTTTGAGCCGCGGCACATTTTTTACATTTACAAAATCCTGGGGCACACCACCAACCAAAATGACACAAATCAAATCAAATCAAATCAAATCAAATCAATCAATCAATCAATCAATCAATCAATCAATACATACATACATACATACATAACCTCCTCATATATACAATCCCATGTAACATCCCCTTATAAATACAGTCAATCATCAATCATCCCTACTCAAATTTATATCTCATTTCTGGGTACTTCTCCTGTCTTTCCCCCTTTTCTCTCTCATGTTTGTCATTTCTCTCTCTTCCTCCTTTTCCCTCATTCCTTTTTCCTCTCACTTCTCCTCTTTTTCCATCCCTGTCTCTCTCCCCCCCTTATGTGTGTGTGTGTATACATACTGGAACCATTTCCAAAACCAGTTGAGGGCTGGGGTTTTTTCTCTTTTATTTATTATTTATTTCTCTTTCTCTTTTATTCTTTTCAAAAACAGGTGTGGGCTGGGGGGCGTTTCTTATTATTTGGGTGCTTTTTACCATATGCTTCAAGAATCACCCCTCTCTCTCTCTTTTGTTTCTCTCTCCTCTCATTCTCTGCCTCAATCATTTCTCTTTTTTTCTCCCCTTTTTGTTCTCATTTCTCTCTCTCCTTTCCTCTCCCTATCTGTCTCTCTTGCTTTCTCTCTCTCTTGCTATCTCTTTTTCTCTCTTATTTTCTTTCTCTCTCTCTTGTTCTTTCTCTCTCTCTCTTTCTCTCCCTCCCTCTTTCTCTCTTTTTCTCACTTTCTCTCTCTTGCTCTCTCTCTCTCTCTTGTTTTCTTTCTCACACTCTTTCTCTCTCTTGCTATCTCTTTCTCTCCCCTCTTTCTCTCTCTCTCTTTCTCACTTTCTCTCTATCTTGCTGTCTGTTGCTCTCACTCACTCACTCACTCACTCTCGTTCTCTCTCCGTTCTTCTCAGCGGAGGCTGGCGAAGGTGATATTCAATGTCGGGGGCACGCGGGCGGTTGCCAATAGCGGCGGCGGGCAATAGCGGGTGGGGGGGGGCGAGCCGCCTCGCGGCACACCTGACCATATCTCGCGGCACACTAGTGTGTCGCGGCACACCGGTTGAAAAACACTGGTCTGGAGGACAGAAGGGAAAGGGGGGACATGATCGAAACATTTAAATATGTTAAAGGGTTAAATAAGGCTCAGGAGGGAAGTGTTTTTAATAGGAAAGTGAACACAAGAACAAGGGGACACAATCTGAAGTTAGTTGGGGGAAAGATCAAAAGCAACACGAGAAAATATTATTTTACTGAAAGAGTAGTACATCCTTGGAACAAACTTCCAGCAGACGTGGTTGATAAATCCACAGTAACTGAATTTAAACATGCCTGGGATAAACATATATCCATCCTAAGATAAAATACAGAAAATAGTATAAGGGCAGACTAGATGGATCATGGGGTCTTTTTCTGCCGTCAGTCTTCTATGTTTCTATGTTTCTAAGTCTTAAAAGTTGCCAGGTTTGGGAACCTCTGTTCTAAATGCTCCTAAAATTTATTGCATTTAATCTTTCAGTGATCCTGAAAATTCTGAGAATTTTCTGCAGATATTGTCAGGGTGGAAGAAAAGTACACAAATAATAATTCAGCTTTGTACTGACTTTGCTATCTCCCCCTCTCCACATTTTTTAAACAGAAATATTACGTTATGTTAACTGGAATCCCGGTGCTTATGGTTGTAGCCTATGCTAATATCTTTATTGGTAAGTACTGCACTTTGGCATCTTCTATTTTGGTCTGTACTGCTGAATATTTCAGATAATTGTATCATTTCTGAATGACTGCTGTTTCAGTGATATTGTGTTGGTTATAATCATAATCGTCCACCTCATGGTTGTTACACAGCTGCTGCTTCCAAAAGGCAACTGGACTTTCTTGTTTGTTTTTTCCCTTTCAAAATGTTCCATCTCTCATCCAAGAAGCTTCTTCGATTCAGGCTGATTGGTGGAAAATGTAAGGATTTATAGTGAAATATTTCCAAAGGGGGGAAAAAATCCCCAAGAAATTCTAAATGTCTTTTGGAAAAAGCATCTTTGGGAAGAATCATTCTTCGTCATTAGGTCCCCTCTAGATACTTGGACTTGAAATCAATTCCCTTAGAACTTTAGAATTTTCAGTCTTTTTAAAATTATTATTATTTTTATTATTATTATTATTTATTTATTTGTTTGTTTGTTTATTTGTTTATTCATTCATTCATTCATTCATTCATTCATTCATTCATTCATTCATTCATTCATTCATTCGATTTTTATGCCGCCCTTCTCCTTAGACTCAGGGCAGCTTACAACATGTTAGCAATAGCAGTTTTTTTTAACAGACAAGGCTATTGCCCCCACAATCTGGGTCCTTATTATTATTATTATTATTATTATTATTATTATTATTAATTATTTATTAGATTTTTATGCCGCCCTTCTCCTTAGACTCAGGGCAGCTTACAACATGTTAGCAATAGCAGTTTTTTTTTAACAGACAAGGCTATTGCCCCCACAATCTGGGTCCTTATTATTATTATTATTATTATTATTATTATTAATTATTATTAATTATTTATTAGATTTTTATGCCACCCTTCTCCTTAGACTCAGGGCAGCTTACAACATGTTAGCAATAGCAGTTTTTTTAACAGACAAGGCTATTGCCCCCACAATCTGGGTCCTCATTATTATTATTATTATTATTATTATTAATTATTTATTAGATTTTTATGCCACCCTTCTCCGAAAAAATTGGGGCAGCTCACAGAATAAATATAGAAACAAAGTGCGCAAAACAAATCTAATACATTACAAAACTACAGCTAAAACGCTATATATTACTTGCCAGCTTGATGCTGGCTGGGCTACAGAATTTTTTAAAAAGCCTCTCAGAAGAAGTTTCTTGATGATTTTCTACTTTCTCTCAGTTTATGAAATTGATAATGGACTATATTTATTTTATTTATGTATTTATTAAATTTGTATGCCGCCCCTCTCCGTAGACTCGGGGCGGCTCACAACAGCAATAGAAAAAACAATGTACAATACAAATCTAATAATTAAAACTAAAAACCCATAATTTAAAAAACATGCACACAACATACCATACATAAACAATATAGACCTGGGGAAGTTATCTCAGTTCCCCCATGCCTGAAGGCAGAGGTGGGTTTTAAGGAGTTTACGAAAGGCCAGGAGGGTGGGGGCAGTTCTAATCTCAGGTGGGACCTGGTTCCAGAGGGTCGGGGCCGCCACAGAGAAGGCTCTTCCCCTGGGACCTGCCAAACAACATTGTTTAGTCGACGGGACCCGGAGAAGGCCAACTCTGTGGGAACTAATCGGACACTGAGATTCGTGCGGCAGAAGGCGGTCCCGGAGATATTCTGGTCCGATGCCATAAAGGGCTTTATAGGTCATAACCAACACTTTGAATTGTGACCAGAAATTGATCGGCAACCAATGCAGACTGTGGAGTGTTGGTGTAACATGGGCATACCTTGGGAAGCCCATGACTGCTCTCGCAGCTGCATTCTGCACGATCTGAAGTTTCCGAACACTTTTCAAAGGTAGCCCCATGTAGAGAGCATTACAGTAGTCGAATCTTGAGGTGATGAGGGCATGAGTGACTGTGAGCAGTGAGTCCCGATCCAGATAGGGCCGCAACTGGTGCACCAGGCGAACCTGGACAAACGTCCCCCTCGCCACAGCTGAAAGATGTTTCTCTAATGTGAGCTGTGGATCGAGGAGGACGCCCAAGTTACATCATGTAATATCTTCACGGCTCTCTTTATTATAAGGAGATTTGGCTTAATAAGATCCAAAGCTCCTCGCTTTCTTGAAGCATGTTCAGAGCGCTCTTTTTATTTGTTTGCTGCTTTTTTTAATGCTGTAGCCTAAAGTTTATTTCTTAATTATGTCCCATTGTGATATATCCTGATTGTAAAATTCCCATTTCGTTTGGATAATCTTGTCATTCTTGTGTTTCCAGCCCCAAATTTAGACATATCTTATCATCCACTAATGTATTAAATATTATCTTGCACCATAGCTTTAGTAATAGCAAAAGCACTTAGACTGGATGGAACCTTGAGCCTGGTTAGATTTGATCTGCCAAACTGCTGGCAGCCAGCAATCAGCAGAAGTAGCCTGCAGTACTGCACTCCAACCACTGCACCACCACAGCCCATTTAAAGAGGTTTATGATTTTAAACTTGTTAAGTGGTTTCATGCTTTGTTGCTATCTAATACATTTTAATGTATTAGAAATCCTTTTCATTGTTTCCCTCTTTGGAATCATTAAAAAAAAATAAATGGATTAAAATGATAACGCAAAGATGATAATTGGCATGATGCAAAATGTGAATCAAAACATCAAAAGAAAGTATTGCATAATCCTTGCTGTGTAAAAGTACAGTACTTTTTTGTTGTTTCCTTTTAAAACAGCTGTTTATTCACTATTTAATTTGGTGTACAAATGTGTCTTCAACAGGATTGCAAATGTAGCAATTATCCTCCTGTTAGGCTGACAATAAATTGTGACTGGTGACAATTGTTGATTTCGTATTCTTCCATCAGTATGATTTTATATGTCTGTTGCACAGAAACACAATAACTTTGTCTCTGCCTAGGTCAAGCGGAGTTGGCTGAGATCCCAGAAGGTTATATTCCAGAACATTGGGAGTATTATAAAGTAAGTACAAAGGTTGAAGAAAAAAAAAATGTGAATTTTGTAAGTCAGACTTAGGAGAATAAAGCTCTTGAACAGGGGTCCCCAAACTTGGCAACTTTAAGACTCGTGGATTTCAACTTGCTGGCTGGAGAATTCTGGAAGTTGAAGTTCACAAGTCTTGGGGGATTCCTGCTCTTGAAAGTTAAGATTAGGCAAATTGAAATGTACAGTGGTACCTCTATCTACAAACGCCTCTACTTACAAACTTTTCTGGATAAGAACCGGGTGTTCAAGATTTTTTTGCCTCTTCTCAAGAACCATTTTCCACTTTACAAACCCGAGCTTGTGAAACTATAACTGGAAAAGGCAGGGAGAAGCCTCTGTAGGGCCGCTCTAGGAATCTCCTGGGAGGAAACAGGACCGAAAAGGTGGGGAGAAGCCTCTGTGGGGCCTCTCTAGGAATCTCCTGGGAGGAAACAGGGCCGGAAAAGGCAGGGAGAAGCCTCTGTGGGGCCTCTCTAGGAATCTCCTGGGAGGAAACAGGGCTGAAAAGGTGGGGAGAAGCCTCTGTGGGGTCTCTCTAGGAATCTCCTGGGAGGAAACAGGGCTGAAAAGGTGGGGAGAAGCCTCTGTGGGGCCTCTCTAGGAATCTCCTGGGAGGAAACAGGGCCGGAAAAGGCAGGGAGAAGCCTCTGTGGGGCCTCTCTAGGAATCTCCTGGGAGGAAACAGGGCTGAAAAGGTGGGGAGAAGCCTCTGTAGGGCCTCTCTAGGAATATCCTGGGAGGAAACAGGGATGGAAAAGGCGGGGAGAAGCCGCCGTGGGGCTTCTCTAGGAATCTCCTGGGAGGAAACAGGGCCTCCACCTTCCCTGTGGTTTCTCCAATCGCACACATTATTTGATTTTACATTGATTCCTAGGGGGAAAATTGTGTCTTCTTATAAACTTGTCTACTTAACAACCTGGTCACGGAACAAATTAACTTTGTAGGTAGAGGTAACACTGTATTTGTAATTGTCTTCATGTTTTTATTCTCCAATTTGTTACATTGATTACGAAGAAACATGCTGTTATATGTATGTATGATATTGTTAAGAATCGCATTCACAACTGAATGAAGTTGTAGAGAATCTGTTTTCATTTAACCCCAGAACCTAGCAACACCGCTGCATAGTGACATAGGACATATGAGAAATGTCAGAAGAAAATTTGGAAGCTGACGTTGGGCTGGTTCTGCAAAGCAGTATAGTTAACGGAAGGCAGATTGCAGACTTTGGTTTTTCAAAGTTTTGGGACCTTGGTCTAACCTAGGGGTAGGTAAAGTTGGCTCTTGTATGACATGTGGACTTCAACTCCCAGAATTCCTGAGCTAGCATGATTGGCTCAGGAATTCTGGGAGTTGAAGTCCAAAGTCATAGAAGAGCCAACTTTGCCTACCCCGATCTAATCACTTGATGCCTGTTTGTTTCCTTCTGTAAGCAACAATAGAGTTGTTCATGATTATTTTCTAATGCCTGCTTTGGTTTTCCTTCCAGCATCCTATAAGTCGGTGGATTTCACGTTACATACAACATCCCCCTGAAAAGGAATATGAAAAGGAAATGGCTAGGTTATATGTTGAATTTGAGAAAAAGAAGTTAAGGTAAGAGAAACTAGAAATTTACCTGTAGGGGTTTTTTTTGTTTTCTCAGCAGAAATGCTGAACAATTGTTTCAGGTATGATCTAGGAGTTGAGCGCTGTTTTGCTTATGTAGTTACCACTTAACTTTTTAAATGCATTTTAATCACACCTTCTCTCTGGAAGCTGAAGACAATACATATGGGGAGGATTGAATGTTAAATGATAATGTTATATTATGTTATAATGTTATATTATATCATATTTTGCTTTTTCTATCATCCACATATTACTCTCCTTCCTTCCTTCCTTCCTTCCTTCCTTTTTCCTTTCTTTCTTACTTTCTTTCTTTCCTTCCTTCCTTCTTTCCCTCTCTCTCTCTCTTCCTCTCTCTCCTTCCTTCCTTCCTTTTTCCTTTCTTTCTTTCTTTCTTTCTTTCTTTCTTTCCTTCCTTCCTTCCTTCTCTCTCTCTCTCTCTTCCTCTCTCTCCTTCCTTCCTTCCTTTTTCCTTTCTTTCTTTCTTTCCTTCCTTCCTTCTTTCTCTCTCTCTTCCTCTCTCTCTCTCCTTCCTTCCTTCCTCCCTCGCTCCCTCCCTCCCTTTCTCTGTAAAGAATATTCATATCATCATCCTACAATACAGGTAGTCCTCAATTTATTACAATTGAGCACAACATTTCTGTGGCCAGGCGAGACAATTGTTAAATGAATTTTTCTCCCTTTTTCTGACCTTTTCTTGCCATAGTTGTGAACCGTTAAATGAGTAACATGGTTGTTAAGTGAATTTGGATTCCCCATCAACTCTGCTTGTCAGACGATGGCAAAAGAGGAATCACATGACTCTGGGATTCTGCAACCATCATAAATACAGTTGCCAGGAGTCTGAATTTTGATCTCTCGACCACGGAGGAGGGTCTAACGGTCATAAGTGTGAAAAAACAGTCATAAGCTACTTTTTTCAGTATCATAATTTAAAACGGCCACTGAACGAATGCTTGTAAGTTGTGAACTACCTGCTTCCCCCCCCCCCCCCCTTTTATACATTCATTTGAAGTGGCTGTGATAAGATTTGAAAAGGCTTTACTTGTTTGGCAAATGTAAATGTGTCTGCCGCCCATCTCATATAAATGCCTCTAAGCAGTGTATTGTAAAAAGTTAAAGCAATGCAGCAAAATATGTGGAAGAGCACACTTGGTTTTGCTAGAACTAAAGCCATTTTATATGTTATTGGATCCCAAGATGATGAAGCCATGTCTTCAGGTCATCCTTTTCCTTTGTCGTTTGGCGGGCCCCAGGGGGAGAGCCTTCTCTGTGGCGGCCCCAGCCCTCTGGAACCAACTCCCCCCGGAGATTAGAATTGCCCCCACCCTCCCTGTCTTTCGTAAACTACTCAAGACTCATTTATACCAGCAGGCATGGGGGAGTTGAGATATTCCTTCCCCCTAGGCCATTACAAGTTATGCACGGTATGTCTGTGTGTATGTTTGGTTTTATTATAAGGGTTTTTAGTTGTTTTATTATTGGATTGTCACATGCTGTTTTTATCATTGTTAATAAATAAAATAAAACAACACACAGTCATCGCTCATACAAACTAGTGTGGCTGGAGCGGAAAACACATCGCTCAATGACCCCAGGCCCCAGAGTGGGGGGCAGTATGAATCTCTGGGGGAAGTTGGTTCCACAGGACTGGAGCCACAACAGAGGAGGCTCTCCCTCGCGGTCCCACCAGACGCCATTGTTTGGCCAACGGGACCTGGAGGAGGCCGACTCTGTGCAACCTAATTGGTCGCTGGGACATGTGAGGCAGAAGACAGTCCCGTAAATAATCTGGTCCTAAGCCATGTAAGGCTTTATAGGTAATAACCAACACCTTGAATTGCGTTCGGAGACCAATTGACTATCCATTTGATTGGAGAGATGACTACCTCACCTTCAACCGCAGCAACACACGAGCACGTAATAGATTTAAACTAAATGTTAACCGCTCTAAACTAGACTGCAAAAATTATGACTTCAGTAATAGAGTGATCAACGCCTGGAATGCACTACCTGACTCTGTGGTTTCTACTCCTAACCCCAAAACCTTTAACCTTAGATTATCTACAACTGACCTCTCTCCCTTTCTACTGTCCTATTGTCTTTTATCATTACTTTTTCTAATGTTAAGTTTATACAAACTACCATCCTATAATGTTTTGACAAAATATATAAAATAAATACGGTAAATAAATACATAAAATAAAAGGAACACAGGTATCCAGCAGCATATAGTTTTCCATCTCTGCTGGTCAAATTAAACGCAGTCCATTTTCTGTGCTATTGAAATATAACCACGTGGTTAAATATCAGAAAATATTGCTTCACGGTTTCTTTCCCCCCCTCTCTTTCCTCTTCTTTCCTTTAACAGGAAATTGGAAGCACAGGCAGATCGTCTGATGCGGAAAAGGGGGGATGGACCATGGCATCAACACGAATCCCCAGGCACAGCTGAGATTGATTATGATCCTAAAGCAAAACCTGATTACTGAGCCTCTCCAGCAGGCATCCCTATAGATCGGTTAAAATACGTAATGTATACCTAACTTAAATCACATTGTGTGCTGCCCAGGGTAGACACAGAATTGTAATTACACGTATAATTAAATAAATGTTCTTATACTAGCTGAAATGCTTTATTTTTTTAATTTGCTGTATCTTTTTTTATGTGTGTACTCCAGAACAAACCCCATTTGGTTCAGTATTTGTTTCCCTACAATCTTTTGATTTTATTTATAGTACAGTGATACCTCGTCTTATGAACTTAATTGGTTCCGGGAGGAGGTTCGTAAGGCGAAACGTTCGTAAGACGAAACAATGTTTCCCTTGGGAAACAATGTAAAAGGGATTAATGTGTGCAAGGAAAAAAAACCCCCAAAACGGCACTCCGCTGGGCACCGCCGCACGGCTGTCACCTTTTGAAACAGCCGAGGGGCTTCTCGGCGTTCTCCCAAACCCGAACCCGAAAAGTTGGGCAAAAGTTCGGGAGGCCGCCGCCCGGCTGTCACCTTTTGAAACAGCCAGGGGGCTTTTCGGTGTTCTCCTGAACGCCAAACCCGGAAGTTCGGCAAAAGTTCGGGTTCGGCATTTGGGTTCGGGAGGCCGCCGAGAAGCGCCGCCGCCTGGCTGTCAGCTTTGCAGAAGAGCCGTGGAGCTGTTGGCAGGTCTGGAGGCTCAAACGGAGGTGGGGAATCCCAATAGCGAATTCCATGGGCGGAGCTTTGACGTCACGAAGACGTCCTTCCTGGAGTCCACGTTTCAGCCGGCCAGGAAGGACATGGTTTTAGTAAAGGGTTTTAGAATCCACTACTGCTTCAGAAACCGTAGGAGCTTCATCACTGGAGGCTTTCAAGAAGACACTAAACTGCCATCGGGTGCAGGTGCGTACTTGCGTGCCTGCGCGAGTGCCCACACTGATAATTCAATGCCTGAAGAGGGCGAAAACACTGGTGGCTGATCAATTTCCAATCACAATTCCAAGTGTTGGTTATGACCTATAAAGCCCTAAATGGCATCGGACCAGAATACCTCCGAGACCGTCTTCTGCCGCACGAATCCTAGCGGCTGATTAGGTCCCACAGAGTTGGCCTTCTCCGGGTCCCGTCGACTAAACAATGTCATCTGGCGGGACCCAGGGGAAGAGCCTTCTCTGTGGCGGCCCCAGCCCTCTGGAATCAACTCCCCCCCAGAGATTAGAACTGCCCCCCCTCCTCACCTTTCGTAAGTCGTTGAAAACTCACCTTTGTCGCCAGGCATGAGGTAATCGAGGTATCCCCCAACTGTCAAGGTTTGTGTATGGTTTGATTGGATTGGGTTTTTAAAATTGTTTTTATATTGGATTTGTACACTGTTTATTTTGTTGTGAGCCGCCCCAAGTATTTGGAGAGGGGCGGCATACAGATCTAATAAATTATTATTATTATTATTATTATTATTATTATTATTATTATTATTATTATGTCAGTACAACACAGCAAACGAGATCACTATGCTGGATTTCGTATTTCAT
This sequence comes from Erythrolamprus reginae, assembly GCF_031021105.1. NCBI lineage: Eukaryota > Metazoa > Chordata > Lepidosauria > Squamata > Dipsadidae > Erythrolamprus > Erythrolamprus reginae. Next base: position 107,405,792 of record NC_091954.1, read on the forward strand.
CACCAGTCGGGCGCTTCCCAAGCACCTAGGACTGCGTGATGTAGCGGCGAATTATGTTTGCCGATCCCAGTAAAGCGGCTTTTTGCAATTGACAGATGGAGATTTTGTCAATTCCGATGGTTTTCAAATGTCCGCTGAGATCCTTTGGCACTGCGCCCAGCGTGCCAAGTACCACTGGAACCACTTTCACTGGCTTATGCCAGAGTCATTGCAGCTCAATTTTTAGATCTTCGTATTTCACTAATTTCTCTAGATTATTACTACTACTACTACTACTACTACTACTACTACTATTATTATTATTATTATTATTATTATTATTATTATTATTATTATTATTATTATCATCATCATCATCATTCCGGTGGACCCAGTAGGCTCATGTTTTGCCCTCCCCAGGCTCCAAAGGCTTCCCTGGAGTGGAAGGAGAGTAAAACACCCTCCCCCATCCCCACGGAGGCTCTATGGAAACCAAAAACGCCCTCCCAGAGCCTCTCTGTGAGTCACAAACCAGCTGACCAGCACACACCTGCAGGTTGGAGCTGAGCTAGGGCAACGGCTCGTGTGCCAGCAGATACGGCTCCGTGTGCCACTTCTAGCACCTGTGCCATAGGTTCGCCATCACTGGTCCACAGTAATGGTACGAATGCAAAACTTTAGATATACATTATTTGAATTGTCAGGAGTGCGTGTGTAAATTTTGCATTTCTTCAGACAGGTAGCGTAGCAGTGTTTCGAAATGGCATCTGTAAGTGATGTACGTTACAAGCAGCGTGTCGTCATTGAATTTCTCACTACAGATAAAGAAACTGTTGGGAACATTCACAAACGTTTGTTCCCTAAGACTTCCACTTGTTTGGGCCATTAAAGGATGTCATTCGCAGAAGACATTTTGAAGATGACGAAGAGGTGATTCGCGCAGTGCAGAAATGGCTTTGTGACCAGAACAAGGAGTGATACCGACAGGGCATGGTAATGCACCCCCCCCCCCCCCAAAAAAAAAGTGGTGCATTACTTTCTGGGTGAATCTTGTGTGTGTGTGTGTGTGTATCTTCCATATTTTACTCAGATCATACCACTCGCCCACTGTTTTCAGAATTCAGCTGGCATAGATCTGCTAGTTGGGAAATTTCAACATCCTCAGCACTAATTTGAAAATATTCCCCAAGGTACCAAATGTGGATTCCTTTTGAGACGTGAGCTCAGAAGCAACCCTCTGAAAACGAAAACTCTGCACACAATAACTTGCAAGCAGTAATGTACTCATTGTCCCAAAAGGTTACATCATACAACCTGGATCATTTAAAAGCTTTTAACATAAATAACCTACTTCAAATGTATGTCATTGAGCCGGGGTGACGCAGCAGGTAGAGTGCAGTACTGCAGGCCATTGAAGCTGACTGTAGATCTGTAGGTCAGCGGTTCAGACCTCATCACTGGCTCAAGGTTGACTCAGCCTTCCATCCTTCCGAGGTGGGTAAAGTGAGGACCCGGATTGTGGGGGCAATATCCTGGCTCTGTTAAAAAGTGCTATTGCTAACATGTTGTAAGCCGCCCTGAGTCAAAGGAGAAGGGTGGCATAAAAATTGAATAAATAAATAAAAATGAATGAATGAATGAATGAATAAATGTCTGAGCTCTCCATTATAAGCCCAGATCATTGCTCCAGCTGTATGCATTGTTCCTGAAAGCTTGCAATAACTTCACCCAGCAAAACTTACTTGCTTTTCTAATAAAAAGTGTTTTGCACAAGAAAAAAAATCCTTGATTACCGGTATTTCTGGCAGATTATGATGCCCCAGAATAGCATGCACAATAAAATACTTTTAATCGGGTTAGATAAAATCAAAATGCCGAATCCACTCCCAAATTGTTACATCTTACCTGGTAAGGGATTAGTGTCTGCCATGTAACGCCAACCAAACTGGTTCATTTATTTGTATCTTGCCTTCATTATTTTGATAAATAACCCAAGGAGGCAAACATACCTTATATTCCATCTTCTTCCTAGTTTCCTCACAACAACCCTGCAAGGTGTGTTAGGCTGAGATCATATGTCTTGGCCCAGTTGGCTTTCATGTCTAAGGAGGGATTTGAACTCATGGCATCACAGTTTCTAGCCTAGCGCCTTAGCCACTAGGACAGTGATGGAGAACCTTTATTTCCTCGGGTGCCAAAAGAGTGGGTGCGTGAGGTGCTGCAAAGTCCCTGATCAAGACAATGTCTTCAGAGGGGCTAAGAGCAACCCAGCCAAGGGGGGTCACTCACGAACGCGAATCCTAGAAAGAAGACTTGGACACATTTTCTCTCTGGGTGATGTGACACAGTATGGAGCTGTGTACCTCTTTTTATTTGGGAGCATAAGCAGATGGGGATAATTACACATACATGTCAAGTGATACACAAACATCCAATAACATAACTTCAAACATGACGTATCTTTGAGTCCTTCCTTTCCCCAGATATCACAAACCAATTTCCTCGAAACATTTCCTTTGAGCAAATGTTTCTCACACCTAATTTCTCTGAAGCCTTCTGCCTTATCACAACCAATCTCCTTTATCACAGTCTCGTCCTGTTTTGCTTCAGGCAATGTAAATTTCCCCCTTTGATCGTATAACGTCCTGTTTGGAGTGATGTATATTTGTTTATCAGTGAGATGTTTATTGAACCCTTTTATGGACAGTTGTCTTCCTGTTGCAAATTCACCAGAAATGCAGACTTAAGCAAGTTAATACCGTCCTATCCTGGCTATAATAGAATCAGGGTAAGCAGAGCATTTTTATGCTAGAGGTCCAGATATATATAATATGATATATTCCTATTCTAACATTTATGCTATACTGCAACAGGTGCACGCGCTATCGTGCTTGCACTAGTGCCCACACCCATAATTCAATGCCTGGGGAGGGCAAAATCAGCTTCCCGCACCCCCTGGAGGCCCTCTGGAGTTTGGAAACGGCCTATTTCCCAACTTCTGGTGGGCCCCGTAGGCTCGTGTTTCACCCTCCCCAGGCTCCAAAGGCTTCCCTGGAGCCGAAGGAGGGTAAAAACGCTCTCTCCCATTCTGCCGGAGGCTCTCTGGAAGCCAAAAATGCCCTCCCAGAGCCTCTGTGCGAGCCAAAAATCAACTGGCCGGCACACACCTGTACATTGGAGTTGAGCTAGGGTAACGAGTCATGTGCCAGCAGGTGTTCTGCCTGACTGCGCTCAGGCAATTCGTAACAGTCCAAGGAAAAGAAATCAAACACACACGTGCTCTTCTAATCAGCAAACTTGTATTAAACAAACAAAAAAGGGTTCATCAAAACGGTCCTTAGTGTCAGGAAACAATGATAGTGCAAAGCTTACTTCAGCTGCATACAAAACACAGGAAAAAGCAAACAGGCAACCTGCAAGGACAGAAACGTTTCAAGAGTCCTTTGAATCTTTGGAGCAAACAGCAAGTCCCAGAGGTTTCACCTCCCACATGCCTGAAAAAGCTGGGTTGAAATCCAAAGGCACGGAACAGAAACTTCAGAGCAGGAACCACAAAATAACAGATAAACAGCCACAGCTTGCCTTGTGCCTCTGTTCCCTTTTACTACCTTTAGCCCTCATTAAGGGAACCACACCCAGCCCTCAGTATAAGAACCACACCCAGCCCAGGTGCTACTCTGATGACCTGTAATAATCCTTCAATCAATTCCTCCTTTGCATAGCTCTTCCCCTATGCATGTCTATGAATTGGTCTTCAGAGGAATCCAAGGACAAAAGACTGTCTGAGTGACTGCATGCCAAATCCCCTGGGCTGTCTGCTGAGTCCTGCGAACCAGTGGCCTCATCCTCCTGGCTGTCTGCCACGTCTTCCTGGCTGTCAGCCAGGCTTTCGCACTCACTTTGTGCCGCATCTCTCCCATCTGTGGGAGCAACGGCTGGCCCAAGCCCAAACACAACACCAGGTATGGCTTCATGTGCCACCTGTGGCACCCGTGCCATAGGTTCGCCATCACTGCACTTGGCTTTCTTTTAGAATTTTAGGGCTTAGTGTGCCAACCCAGAAAAAAAGTTTTAATATGGTAGATTTGGAGCATCTTAAATCCCCATAAAACATCTCTAAGTTTGCCCATGTCCGACATGAAACCAAGATGTATGGGTAGTCTTCAACTTAAGACCACAATTGAACCCAGAATTTATGTTGCCAAGTTGGTCCCGTTTTATGACTTCTCCTCCCACATCTGTTAAGTAATCATGGTCCTTGTTAAATGAGTAGCACCGTTGTTAAATGAATCTGGTTTCCCCATTGACTTTGCTTGTCGAAAGGTGGCAAAAGGGGATCACGTGACTCCAGGGACATGGCGAGTGTCGTAAAATGAACCAGTGGTTCTGCATCCGAATGTAAATTACATGAACACGGGTATTACGTGAACATGCAACGGTCGTAAGTGTGAAAAATGGTCGCAAATGGCTTTTTTTCAGTGCTCTTGTAACTTTGGATGGTCACTAAATGAACTGTTGGAAGTCAAGGAGTACCTGTCCTTGGCTCGGATATTGCAGGAATCCTGGCAACTGGCAGGCAATTCCCTCCTCCACCCTGGTTTTGTGTGAATGTGATCAAGCTTAACTCCCTCTTTTGAAGGACCAGCCATGGAATTTCCCTTTTCCCTCAAATACCCCCACCTGCAAAACTCTCCTCCAGATTTCTGGGATGGGGAAGAGGAGAGGGAGGGAGAGAGGAAAGGGGAGAAAGAGACTGAGGGAGAGAGAGGGAATGTGGGAGAGGAAGGAAAGGGAGGAGGCAGGGTGAGAGAGAGAGGGAAGGAAAAGGGAGGGAGAGGGGGAGAGGAGGGAAAGAGGGACAGAGATTGAGGGAGAGAGAGAGAAGAAAGAGGGAGGACGAGAGATAGAGAGGAGGGAAGGAGAGAAGGAGGCAAAGAGGGAGGGAGGAGAGTGGGAGAGGGGAGGGAGGGATAGGGAGAGAAGAGGGAAGGAGAGAGAGGGAGGGAGAGAAAGAGACTGAGGAAGAGAGAAGGAAGAGGGAGGATGAAAGGGATAGAGAGGAGGGAAGGAGAGAAGGAGGCAGAGAGGGAGGGAGAGGAGAGATGAGTGGAGGGAGAGAGAGTGTGAAGGAGGCAGGGAAGAATGGAAGGAGGAGAGGGAAAGCGAGGGAGAGAAGAAAGGAGGTAGAGGGAAAGTAAGAGGGAGCGAGCGAGGGAGGGAGCCCGAGAACTCCTGAGCAGGTGCAGAGCGTTGCCTCCAGGGAGGGCGGCCACTGGACCGCCGAGCCACCCCCGCGGGCGCTCTCCGGCTCCGGTCGCACGCCGGCAGGGCTTCCCCGGGGCGGGGGCCCCCGCTTTGGGAGAAGCAGCAGCTGCCGCGCCGCCGCCGCTCTGCCTTCCATTGGATTAAAAATAGCGTCTCTCCGCCCCTGCGGGCGGGCGGGCCGGCCTCGTCCTGCGCGCTTCTGCCCGGGCTCGGCCGACCGTCCGCCGGCGCAGCTCTCGGGGGTCCGGCCAGCGTCGAAAGATGGAGCGGGCCGCCTTGTTCGCGCAGGGCCGGGAGGCGCCGACAGCCGCCGGGGACGTGGGCGAACTCTTGGTCCCATACATGCCCACCATCCGGGTGCCCAAGACGGGCGACCGCGTCTACAAGACCGAGTGTGCCTTCTCCTACGAGTCGCCCGTAAGTAGCCGGAGGCTGCCCGGATTCCTTGGCCCGCACTGCGCGGCGTTCCCACGACCCCTCCGTCCCTCGCGTTCCCTCTCCCCGCGCTGCCTTGCCAAACCTCATTTACCTCAGAATCGCGCTCGCCCGGTGGCGCGCGCCGAGGCTTTGGACACCCCGCGCACCTGTCCTTTCTACCTTGGGTTACACCTCCCATCATCCCCACCATCCCTGGTTGGGCGCTAACCTGTAGTTACCAGGTTAGGTCCCACAGAGTCGGCCTTCTCCAGGTCCCGTCAACTAGACCAGTGTTTCCCAACCTTGTTAACTTAGAAGATATCTGGACTTCAACTCCCAGAATTCCCCAGCCAGCGAATGCTGGGAGTTGGGGAATGGGGAATTCTGGGAGTTGAAGTCCAAGTAACTTTAAGTTGCCAAGTTTGGGAAACAGTGAAGTAGACTATTTATTTATTTATTTGTTTATCTCTCTCTCTCTCTCTCTCTCTCTCTCTCTCTCTCTCTCTCTCTCTCTCTCTCTCTATCTATTTTTTTATTTGACTTCTCTATGCCACCCGACTCCGGGCGCCTTACAACCATCTAAAGTATAAGACAATGAAAAGAAGTCAAATATAAAACTAAGTTTATAAAACCTGAATTTAAAACCCCCAATGTCGCCTTGGTGGGACCCAGGGGAAGAGCCTTCTCTGTGGGGCCCCCCGGCTCTCTGGAATCAGCTCCCCCACCCCCCGGAGATTCGTGTTGCCCCTACCCTCCTCCAGTTTGGTGGCGGCACAGATGTAGTTTTACAGAGTCTGGTAGTGAGTTCCATGCATCAACTACTCGGTTACTAAAGTAATTTCCTGCAGACGAGTTTAGAGCCGTTTACTTTTAAGTTTGTATCTGTTGTGTGCTCCTGCATTGTTGTGGTGGAAGCTGAAGTAGTCGTTCACAGGAAGGACTGTCGCAGCAGATGATTTTATGGGCCATGCTTAGGTTGTATTTAAGAGGATGTAGTTCTAAACTTTCTAAACCAAGGATTGTAAGTCTAGTTGCGTAGGGTGTTCTGTTGCGAGTGGAGGAGGGCAGGGCTCTTCTAGTAAAGTATCTCTGGACATTTTCTAAAGTGTTTATGTCCGAAATGCGGTGTGGATTCCAGACAGATGAGCTACATTCAAGGATTGGTCTGGCAAATGTTTTGTAAACTCTGGTTAGCAGTGTGAGATTTCCGTAGTGGAAGCTAGGTAGGATTAGGTTAACAACTCTTGAAGCCTTTTTGGCAATGTTGTTGCAATGGCCTTTGGCACTTAGGTCATTTGATATGAGTATTCCAAAGTCTTTTACGGAGTGAGGGTTGTCTGTAAGGTCTTGTCTATTCATCTTGTATTTGGTGTTCTGATTTCCCCCCCCCCCCAATGTGTAGGACAGAGCACTTTTGGGTTGAGATTTGGAGTTGCCAGATATTTGACCATTCTAAATGTAGCTATAGATGGCTATATCTATATTTTTCTACACAGGTAGAAAAAGGGAAGGTGGGGGGTTAGATTTGGTTATGGGGAGGGCTTTGGATGGGAGACCACCAGGAAATGTCCAGGTTGGGAAATTTAAAAAACAACCATGAAAGAAAGTGAGAACAATCAATCCATGCAACCGAAGTTGCCTTGGGAGGTTGTAGGAGCTTCATTACCAGACGCTTTCAAGAAGAGATTGGGCTGCCATTTGTCAATGGGTGGGTTGGACTAGATCAGTGTTTTTCAACCAGTGTGCCGTGGCACACTAGTGTGCCGCGAGACATGGTCAGGTGTGCCGCGAAGCTCAGAGAGAAAGAAAGAGAGAGAGAAAGAAAGAGAAAGAAAGCAAGAGAGAAAGAAAGCAAGAGAGAGAAAGAAAGAGAGAGAGAGAAAGAGAACAATAGAGAAAGAAAGCAAGAGAGAGAGAAAACAAGAGAAAGAAAGAGAGAGAGAGAGCGAAAGAGAGAAAGAAAGCAAGAGAGAGAGAAAGAGAGGGAGGGAAGGAGAGAGAAAGACATAGAGGAAGGGAGGGAGCGAGGAAGAGAGCAAAAACAGAGGAAGGAAGGAAGGGAAAGAAAGGGATGGGGAGAGAGAGAGAAAGAGGAAGAAAGGGATAGAAAGAGGGAGGGAGAAAGAAATAGAGTGAAGGGGAGGAAGAGAGAGAGATAATTTTTTTGTCCAAACTTTTTTTAACCCCCCCCTCCCGCTCAATGTGCCCCAGGGTTTCGTAAATGTAAAAAATGTGCCGCAGCTCAAAAAAGGTTGAAAATCACTGGACTAGATGACCCACAAGGTCCCTTCCAACTCTTGTTAACCTCATCTAAAAGTAATGGCAAACTAATTCCATTCCAAATGAATATATATTTGGAGTTGTAAGTCTGCTTAGACTTGATGCAAGTATTTTGCTGAAAGTTGGACTTTGGAGTTGGTTACAGGCCTGGGAATAAGATTCCTTCCTCCATATGCAACTCATCCCATTTTATTGGCAATATAGCCCAATTCTGCTGATTTTAAGCCATCAGCTGCCCTGCTTGTCTTTCCTTATTGGAACTGCCAAATATAAAAATGTCACTTTTTCCCCATTAGCTTGTCTGTTCCTCACAATGCAGTGTATTGAACCAGGTCTATTAAAGGTATTTGCTAAAGTAGCTGCCTTAATCCAGTACCTTGATTTTTAGTATTGATCTTGGTGAGGCTTTGGTTAGCTGATGATTCAGCACCTGGTGCAAACCTAGGAAATGAATTATCAAAGTAACACACACACACACACACACACAAGCAAAAAAGCCTTTGATGGCAATTCTTTATTTCCACTCCTGGGCAGAAACAAAGTAACATTTAATTTTTTGGGGGATAAATATTTGTGACTTCTACTGCTTCTATTCCATATGGAAAATTAAGTTCTTTTTTGCTGTATTAATTTAGCCAGGTTCTCTTGAGTAATGTAGTTTTCTGAGTTTATGCACTATTAAATGTGTTTGACTAGCTTAGTGTTTATCAATTCTGCCAATTTTAACATGTGTGGAAATAAGGTAGCAATAGCCATAGCATTTATATACTGCTTTAAAGCCCCCTCTTAAGCGGTTTACAGAGTCAGCATATCACCCCCAATAATCTGGGTCCTCAGAATTCCTAGCCAGCCTTGAACTGAAGTTCACACATCTTAAAGTTGAACGTAAATGGTTCTACCTGTAGGCTAATTATCCTTGCCATAATTAAACTTCCAACGACTGTACTTGCTAGCTAGGAGGAGGAGAAACAGCAGTGTAGGTAATTCAACTTGCAGACACTTATCTTTAGGAGCTACTGAACGTAACAGGGGAGTTATATTTTAGTTTAGGAGAAGTTGGTGTGTGAAAAAGTGACTCTTCAGGATAGGAGAGACGTTTCCATTTACGAGGCTGAAACCGTACACAGGCAATTTAATTAATACACTACAACAATGGGATAAAGTATTAGTTTTAGAATTAGAAATTCATGTTAGATAAAACAAAGATTACTAAAAAACATCAGTAAACAGTAGAAATGTAACAAGATCATAAAAGCTGTGTGATACAACAGTCAACAGAGAGGTTGACATATCTTTGTTGTACATACGTATAGTTCTTTTTTCTCTTCTCTTCTCAGATCAAAAGCAACATGAGAAAATATTATTTTACTGAAAGAGTAGTAGATGCTTGGAACAAACTTCCAGCAGACGTGGTTGGTAAATCCACAGTAACTGAATTTAAACATGCCTGGGATAAACATATATCCATCCTAAGATAAAATACAGAAAATAGTATAAGGGCAGACTAGATGGATCATGAGGTCTTTTTCTGCCGTCAGTCTTCTATGTTTCTATGTTTCTATGTTTCTTTCTATGTTTCTATGTTTCTTTCTATGTTTCTATGTTTCTATGTTTCTATGTTTCTCCTCTCCTCTCCTTTTTTCTTTTCTTTTCTTCTCTTTCTCTCTTCTTTCTTTCCTTCCCTCTTTCAGTTTTTCTCACTTTCTTAATGTGTTGTTCTTCTTTTTTTAATTTAACCAAGACCCTAACTACCTATTATGAAAGAGCTTTAATGTAAAAGCCACATATTTGTATTCATTTTCATATTCCTCATTTTCCAATTACTTTTTTGTGGTCTGTATATGTAAACACGTATATTTTGTTGTGTTGGTGTTTTTCTTTAATAAAGAGTTTTAAAAAATTTTTAAAAAAGAAAAAGTGACTCTTCTAGGTTTATCACATTGAGGTCGCAAGTAGCCAGAGGTCTTTGAAAGAAAGGCACACATTCTTTCTTCTGATATTTTAACTTCTTGAACCGTTTTAACTTTTCCAGCTGTCACCCACCACTGCAAAGCAGATACGGCCACTTTCCTTTTTTTCTTCACATTGTCCATCCCAATTGGGATATTCTTATTTTAGCAACGGTCAGCTTCAGCTGAATAGAAGTGTGGAGAGGGGGCTTGCCTGTCTGGTTTCTCCCTCATTATTTGGGAGTCATGAATTCAGATTTTTGTTGTCTTTTTCATTCTCTGGGGTTGACCTTCTGGCTGGCCGCCTGTGACTCAGCGGAACATTCTTTGTAGCATTCAGTTTTATGTCCAAGGGAGTGATTTGCAAGCCTAATTCTAATTCATAAACATAGAGATGTGTGCCGAAGACCATCTGCCTTTACTACCACATTTACTGACGTGCGCTTACTTGGCTGAGTGCATACATGCACACAGTAATGGGCAGCCAAAATTTTTACTGCCACACTGTGGGTGTGGCTTATTTTGTGGGTGTGGCTTAATGGCCGTGTGACTGGGGAGGAGTGGCTTGCTGGTCATGTGATAAAGTGGGAGTGGCTTGAATGATCATCATCATTCAAGTGAATTGTTAAATAACATAGAAACATAGAAGACTGACGGCAGAAAAAGACCTCATGGTCCATCTAGTCTGCCCTTAGACTATTTCCTGTATTTTATCTTAGGATGGATAGGGTCCGACTCATGAGGGGGGGCACGCACCTGACATGGTATTCCTTTCCGAGCAATTGAGTAATGGTCTGAGACTAAGGGGCTTAGAAGCAGTGCCTTTGTCATGGTCAGACCATTTTCTACTACGGCTTGACTTCCTGGCTCCAATCCTTCCCCGCAGGGAGGCGGAACCAATGAAGATGTTCCACCCCAGACGCCTGATGGACCCAGAGGGTTTTCAGACGGCGCTTGGGGTTATTCCAGAGGCACTCATCCACAATTCGGCGGAGTCTCTTGCGGAGGCCTGGAATACGGCTGCTGCGGAGGATCTCGACCGGATTGCGCCTTTGCGACCTCTCCGTGGCGCTAGACCCCGTAGAGCCCCATGGTTCAACGTGGAGCTCCGGGAGTTGAAACGCCAAAAGAGACGTCTAGAGAAGCGATGGAGGAAGAATAGGTCTGAATCTGATCGAACACTTGTAAGAGCTTTTATTAAGACTTACAAAGTGGCGCTCAAGGCGGCAAGATGCGCGTATCATGCCGCCTTGATTGCATCAGCGGAATCCTGCCCGGCCGCTCTGTTTAGGGTGACCCGCTCCCTTCTTAAACAGGGGGGAGTTGGGGAGCCCTTGCAGAGTAGTGCCGAGGAGTTTAACACGTTTTTCGCTGATAAAGTCGCTCAGATCCGGGCCGATCTCGACTCCAATTGTAAAACAGAATCGACTGACAATGAGTCAGTCGAGGTGACTGGGGCACGTACTTGTCCACCTGTCTGGGAAGAGTTTGATCTGGTGACACCTGATGAAGTGGACAAGGCCATTGGAGCTGTGAGTTCCGCCACCTGTTTACTGGATCCGTGTCCCTCCTGGTTGGTCTCGGCCGGCAGGGAGGTGACACGGAGCTGGGCCCAGGAGATTACCAATGCTTCCTTGGGGAGGGGAGTTTTTCCAACACTCTATAAAGAAGCGCTTGTGCGCCCCCTCCTCAAGAAGCCTTCCCTGGACCCAGCCGTACTTAACAACTATCGTCCAGTCTCCAACCTTCCCTTTATGGGGAAGGTTGTCGAGAAGGTGGTGGCACTCCAGCTCCAGCGGTCCTTGGAAGAAGCCGATTATCTAGGTCCCCAGCAGTCAGGTTTCAGGCCCGGTCACAGCATGGAAACCGCTTTGGTCGCGTTGATGGATGATCTCTGGCGGGCCCGGGACAGGGGTTTATCCTCTGTCCTGGTGCTCCTCGATCTCTCAGCGGCTTTCAATACCATCGACCATGGTATCCTTCTGCACCGGTTGGAGGGGTTGGGGGTGGGAGGCACTGTGCTTCAGTGGTTCTCCTCCTACCTCTCTGGCCGGTCGCAGTCGGTGTTAGTGGGGGGTCAGAGGTCGACTCCGAGGTCTCTCCCTTGTGGAGTACCTCAGGGGTCGGTCCTCTCCCCCTTGCTATTTAACATCTACATGAAACCGCTGGGTGAGATCATCCAAGGACATGGGGTGAGGTATCATCAATATGCCGATGATACCCAGCTTTACATCTCCACCCCATGCCCAGTCAACGAAGCGGTAGAAGTGATGTGCCGGTGCCTGGAGGCTGTTGGGGCCTGGATGGGTGTCAACAGACTCAGGCTCAACCCGGATAAGACGGAGTGGCTGTGGGTTTTGCCTCCCAAGGACAATCCCATCTGTCTGTCCATTACCCTGGGGGGGAAATTATTGCCCCCCTCAGAGAGGGTCCGCAACTTTGGCGTCCTCCTCGATCCACAGCTCACATTAGAGAACCACCTTTCAGCTGTGGCGAGGGGGGCGTTTGCCCAGGTTCGCCTGGTACACCAGTTGCGGCCCTATCTGGACCGGGACTCATTGCTCACAGTCACTCATGCCCTCATCACCTCGAGGTTCGACTACTGTAATGCTCTCTACATGGGGCTACCTTTGAAAAGTGTTCGGAAACTTCAGATCGTGCAGAATGCAGCTGCGAGAGCAGTCATGGGCTTACCTAGGTATGCCCATGTTTCACCATCACTCCGCAGTCTGCATTGGCTGCCGATCAATTTCCGGTCACAATTCAAAGTGTTGGTTATGACCTTTAAAGCCCTTCATGGCATCGGACCAGAATATCTCCGAGACCGCCTTCTGCCGCACGAATCCCAGCGACCGATTAGGTCCCACAGAGTGGGCCTCCTCCGGGTCCCGTCAACTAAACAATGTCGGTTGGCAGGCCCCAGGGGGAGAGCCTTCTCTGTGGCGGCACCGACTCTCTGGAACCAACTCCCCCCGGAGATCAGAACTGCCCCTACTTTTCCTGCCTTCCGCAAACTCCTCAAAACCTACCTTTGCCATCAGGCATGGGGAAACTAAACATCTCCCCCTGGGCACATTGAATTTATATATGGTATGCTTGTGTGTATGTATTTTAGTATATGGTTTTTTTTAAAATTTTCAATATTTTAATTAATTGGATTATGTATTGGATTGCTTTTCACTTGTTGTGAGCCGCCCCGAGTCTTCGGAGAGGGGCGGCATACAAATCCAAATAATAAATAAATAAATAAGTAAGTAAGTAAGTAAGTAAGTAAGTAAGTAAGTAAGTAAGTAAGTAAGTATGTATGTATGTATGTATGTATGTATGTATGTATGTATGTATGTTTATCCCAGGCATGTTTAGATTCAGTTACTGTGGATTTACCAACCATGTCTGCTGGAAGTTTGTTCCAAGGATCTACTACTCTTTCAGTGAAATAATATTTTCTCATGTTGCTTTTGATCTTTCCCCCAAGTAACTTCAGATTGTGTCCCCTTGTTCTTGTGTTCACTTTCCTATTAAAAACACTTCCCTCCTGGACCTTATTTAACCCTTTAACATATTTATATGTTTCGATCATGTCCCCCCTTTTCTTTCTGTCCTCCAGACTATACAGATTGAGTTCATTAAGTCTTTCCTGATACGTTTTATGCTTAAAACCTTCCACCATTCTTGTCCTCGACTTACAACCTTACCAGTGTCTCTCGCTGGTAAATTGGTGACAATTTGCTTCATGTTTCCCACGGTCTCCTTCCTGGGTCACGCCCCCACCTCAGTCTGTGTAGCTAGGCGAACGGGTGCTGCCAGAAGCATAAATGCTGCCAGGGCTGCTTCTACCCATGCTTTCTTCTTGCACCTCAGGCAGGAGGTGGCCGCATGAGGCTGGAGGGGAGCCAGGCAGGAGAGAGGGAAGCTTGTCCAAGGCCAGAAAGGAGGAAAGAGGAAAAAAGCAAGGAGCGCAGACGCAGCAGCAACAGCAAAGAAAAAAAGGAGAGCCAAGACCAGTAATCCAGAAAGTGACAGCCACCAATCATCTGGAGCTATGCACCCATCTTCATTTCTGCTGGTGGAACTGCGTTCCACCCCGTCCTGCCTGCTGCCCACCCCTGCATGCGCACCAGTAGTGGAATCTAAATTAGTTTGCATTTGTGTGGGATGCTCCTGCACATGCGCAGAAGCATCCCGGGTGGTGTTGTGGTTAGCTCTGGCCCAGCTCCTGCCCCAAGGAATGTGGAGGTGGATGTGGGGGAGACATCCACATGCCGCAGGTCTGTTTTGCTCCCAGTAGAATCTGTCAACGAAGTCTCCTCTGACCAAGGAAGCATGAGTGACAGGGAAGAGGGGAGTTTGGCAGACAGCCCAGGAGGAGATCAATCATCTGTATCATCCCTGGATTCTGAACAAGAATTAATGACACATGTGTAGAGTGATGCCTAGGAGATAACAACTGAAGGATTATTACAATAGAAAATGAGGCCACCTGTGGTTGGGTGGGGCTGCTGTAATTAGTGCTACAGATAAAAGTACAGCCTGGTGTTTTAGCCTCATGGCAGTTTATCTGATTCATTGTTTTGTCAAGATCGTAGTTTTTGCTATTCAGGATTGTGCATGTGGACTCTCTAGACTTTAGAATTGGACTCAATTTCCCAGTTATTGGGTGAGCAATTGGAGTGCATTTAACCTGTGCCTTGTGTGTACCAGAAAATCCCTTTGACATTTAAAAAGGGAGCTGTTTCTGTTTTTCTGTTTATAAAAACTTTTGGGTTTTCCTTTTATCGCGTGGTGTGTGTCTTCCTGGACTAATTACCCTGTAATTACTGGCGGTTGAGACACGCTGGCAGAACAGGCAGGTGGGCAGAGCCTCTGTCACCACTGCTACCAGTTCTAGGAATGGTCCAAACCGAAAGCAACACACTGCTATGAAGGCACACATTCATATATAAATTGTGGTATAGTTTCCTGTTTAACAGTTGCCAAGTTGGTTACCAACAGCGTTTCGAACCTGAATATCTTGGTTTTGATCTAGAAAGTCCTGTATGGCTTCATCCCAGGGCAACTTACTATGTATTTATATACTGTACTACATTTAAGTAAATAAACCTTGAGTACCACTTGTTGGGGGTCAAGGGAAAGGGAGGGTCTTGCCTTCTCTTTCTGCTCAAAATCCCCAAGGACAATTGGTGGGCCACTGTGTGACACAGAATGCTGGACTCAATGGGCTTTGGCCCGATTCAGCAGGGCTCTTCTTATGTTCTTAATGGTTGCCCATCTTACTACAAGGTAATACTCTGGGCAGTTTACGATATTAAAAAGATAAAACTATATAAATAAAATACTGTATTTTTCAGAGTATAAGACACACCTTTTTCCTCCCTAAAAAGGCTGATAATTTGGGTGTGTCTTATACTGTGAATACAGCTCTTTTTTTCAGTCCTAACTAGATGCTAACAATCTTTCCAGCTCTTACCTTGCCGGCTCTTTCGTTGTTCCTCTCCGCAAAGATTGTTTTCCAAGCCCTAAGTCTTTGCAGGGTTTTTTTTCCCATTGCTCTAATTTGCTGGAATAAGTTTCTTCCCTGCCCTAACCAGGTGCTAACAATGTTCCCAGCTCTTACTGGCTTGAAAGAAGCTCTTTCATTGTTACTCTCTCTGAATAAAGTTTTTTTAATGCCCTAATCAGGGGATAAAATAATGTGCTGGCTAAGATGAATACCTGGTAAGCAGATTCTTTTCCCTATTTTCCTCCCCCAAAACTAAGGTGTTTCTTATACTTCGATGCGTCTTATACTCCAAAAAATACGATAATTCAAAATATAAAAGTCCAAAACATGGCAGCTAAAAGACGGGGAGGGAGGAATAGGATCAGTGAGGTGGGGGATGGGGGGAAGAGATCTGATATTAATCTATCAACCCGCAGCATGAGACCCTTTCTTAGGTACCCTGTTAAACTCCTATCCAGTGACGGGCCCCACCTAGTACGAATGGGATCGGTGATCCATTGGGAGTTTTTAAAACAGTGTGATTGTTTTAGAATTGCTAGTTTTTAACAATAAGGCCGGGCTTTTTAATATAGTTTATATTGTATTTGTATTCTATTGTATTTTATTGTTGCTGTGAGCCGCTCCAAGTCCTCGGAGAGGGGTGGCATACAAATATTATTATTATTATTATTATTATTATTATTATTATTATTATTATTATCATTATCATTATTATCATTATTATCATTATTATTAATAATAATATAATAGTTGCTTTTGTTTTGGTTTATTATTGTTATTATTATTATTATTATTGTTGTTATGATTTATCAGTGGAACGGCTTGCCTCCAGAAGTTGTGAATGCTCCAACACTGGAAGTTTTTAGGAAGACGTTGGATAACCATTTGTTTCAAGTAGTGTAGGGTTTCCTGCCTAAGCAGGGGGTTGAACTAGAATACAGTGTTCCCTCGCTTTTCGCGCGGGATGGGTTCCGAGACCGCCCGCGAAAGTTGAATTTCCGTGAAGTAGAGATGCGGAAGTAAATACACTATTTTTGGTTATGTACAGTATCAAAAACCTTCCCTTAACACTTTAAACCCCTAAATTGCAATTTTCCATTACCTTAACAACCATTTAGATTATTACTCACCATGTTTATTTATTAAAGTTTAATAAAAAAAATATTTATTAAAAGCAGATGAAAGTTTGGCGATGACATATGACGTCATTGCGTGGGAAAAAACCATGGTATAGGGAAAAAACCCGCAAAGTATTTTTTAATTAATATTTTTGAAAAACCGTGGTATAGACTTTCCGCGAAGTTTGAACCCGCGAAAATTGAGGGAACACTGTACCTCCAAGGTCCCTTCCAACTCTGTTGTTGTTGTTGTTGTTGTTGTTGTTGTTGTAGTAGTAGTAGTAGTAGTAGTTCTTCTTCTTCTTCTTCTTCTTCTTCTTCTTCTTCTTCTTCTTCTTCTTATTATTATTATTATTATTATTATTATTAACCTAGAAGATTGACGGCAGAAAAAGACCTCATGGTCCATCTAGTCTGCCCTTATACTATTTCTTGTATTTTATCTTAGGATGGATATATGTTTATACCAGGCATGTTTAAATTCAGTTACTGTGGATTTATCAACCATGTCTGCTGGAAGTTTGTTCCAAGAATCTACTACTCTTTCAGTAAAATAATATTTTCTCACGTTACTTCTAATCTTTCCCCCAACTAACCTCAGATTGTGCCCCCTTGTTCTTGTGTTCACTTTCCTATTAAAAACACATGATGACATGATAGCAGTGGTCCAATACTTGAGGGGCTGCCACAGAGAGGAGGCGGTCAGGCTATTTCCCAAAGCACTAGAAGGCCAGACAAGGAACAATGGATGGAAGCTGACCAAAGAGAGATTCAACCTGGAAATAAGGAGGAACTTTCTGACGGTGAGAGCGATCAACCAGTGGAACGGCCTGGCTGCGGAGGTTGTGAGTGCTCCAACACTTGAGACTTTCAAGAGGAGATTGGACTTCCATTTGTCTGGGCTGCAAGGTCACCTTTATTCAAATTTGGATCGTTTTTTGTAAAACCTCTTCTCAAGTTTCATCTTTTTAGTAGCTCTCTCAAAGTATAAGGAAGCAGAGGAGGGACCGCTCACTAAATCAATGGAAATTATTGACACATGTGTGGTTATGCAGGAGAAAATAGAGGCACTCAAGAGGCTGCTTCCCGAAGTCAGAGGGGGGGGGACGAGGATAAATGGATCCCAGAAAGGTGCATTGCTGAATAGATCTGACTTCTGAAGCATCTGCAACTCTACTTGGCTAATTTTTAAAAACTTTTTTCTATACAGTGATCCCTCGATTATCGCGGGGGTTACGTTCCAAGACCTCCCGCGATACTCGATTTTCCGCGGTATAGCGGCGCGGAAGTAAAAACACCATTTTTGGCTATGGACAGCCAAAAACTACCCCTCTCACCGGCTTTCTTCGGACACGGGTCCTCCTGCAGCAGCGCTGCCGGCCACCGTTTCCCTTAGGCACCTGCCCGCCCGCCGTTCGCCCGCCCGCTCGCGGCCCGCCCGCTCACTGCTCGCCGCTCGCCCGCTCGCTCGCCCGCCCGCTCGCCACCCGGGCTCTCATGCTGTTCTCCTTCATCCCATTCCTGATTTTCCTCTCCTCGTCCGACTGTTCAGCCCCCTCCTCTTCGCTGTCATCCTCCTCTGGGCATGGAGCCAGCAGAGACACAGCGGGTCCCTGAGCAGCCTCAGGCTGAACCACAACACATACCGAAACACAAATATAAAAAAAGCCTGGGGGAAAGGTGTCTCAACTCCCCCATGCCTGGTGTTATAGATGGGTCTTGAGTAATTTACAAAAGACAAGGAGTGTGGGGGCAGTTCTAATCTCCGGGGGGAGTTGATTCCAGAGGTCCGGGGCTGCCACAGAGAAGGCTCTTCCCCTGGGGCCCGCCAAACGACATTGTTTAGTCGATGGGACCCGGAGAAGGCCAACTCTGTGGGACCTTATCGGTCGCTGGGATTCGTGCAGTAGCAAGCGGTTCTGGAGGTACTCTGGTCCAATGCCATGCAGGGCTTTAAAGGTCATAACCAACACTTTGAATTGTGACCGGAAACTGATCGGCAGCCAATGCAGGCCCCCATAGTCTTGTCTCTCTCATCAACCTGGATAATTATGAATGATGTGGTTGGAATCTGTGAAGGACTGATGTGCATTGCAGGGGATTATTTGGGATGTAATTAATGTTTGCGATATCTGTGGTCAAATGCCTTTTGTAGAATTTTCAGTTAGCCGGAGCTGGTTACTAAAATTTGGAATATGTGTTGCACATTGTTTAGAAACTAAGGGAAACTTTTTGTTTGGGAAAAAACTATGCCATCTGCCTGCAGCGTTGGTAGAGGTGAAGGAGAGACACCGAACTGACTATGCTTTTCAAAAGAAGATTACTGTATAGGGATGTTATGGCAAACCTCTGGCACGTGTGCCACAGGTGGGAACGCGGAGCCACATAGAAACATAGAAACATAGAAGTCTGACGGCAGAAAAAGACCTCATGGTCCATCTAGTCTGCCCTTATACTATTTTCTGTATCTTATCTTAGGATGGATATATGTTTATCCCAGGCATGTTTAAATTCAGTTACTGTGGATTTATCTAACACGTCTGCTGGAAGTTTGTTCCAAGGATCTACTACTCTTTCAGTAAAATAATATTTTCTCATGTTGCTTTTGATCTTTCCCCCAACTACCTTCAGATTGTGTCCCCTTGTTCTTGTGTTCACTTTCCTATTAAAAACACTTCCCTCCTGGACCTTATTTAACCCTTTAATATATTTAAATGTTTTGATCATGTCCCCCCTTTTCCTTCTGTCCTCCAGACTATACAGATT
Source organism: Erythrolamprus reginae (assembly GCF_031021105.1). Lineage (NCBI taxonomy): Eukaryota > Metazoa > Chordata > Lepidosauria > Squamata > Dipsadidae > Erythrolamprus > Erythrolamprus reginae. The sequence continues at coordinate 107,425,066 of NC_091954.1, forward strand.
GAGTTCATGAAGTCTTTCCTGATACGTTTTAAGACCTTCCACCATTCTTGTAGCCTGTCACCCACCCCCCAGAGGCTCTCTAGAGACCAGAAATAGCCTATTTCCCAACTTCTGGTGGGCCCAGTAGGTTCGTGTTTCGCCCTCCCCAGGCTCCAAATGCTTCCCTGGAGCCACAGGAGAGTAAAAACACCCTCCCCCATCCCCCTGGAGGCCCTCTGGAAGCCAAAAATGCCTTCCCAGAGCATCTGTGCAAGCCAAAAATCAGCTGAGCGACACACAAATGCACATTGGAGATGAGCTAGGGCAATGGCTTGCGTGCCAGCCGATATGGCTCCACATGTCACCTGTGGCCCCCGTGCCATAGGTTTGCCACTACTGCCCCAGAGTATGAAAAACAGCCCAATTGGAAACAGGAAATTGGTTTTTCTGAACTTCCGGTTTGCCTGTTAGCGTGGTTTTTCAACATCCCAGGCTTCAGTGAGGCCTATGTGCAGGTGCATGGATGGGGGGGTTATGCGCATGTGCCGGGGCAGCGTGGGGGTGCCCATGCACACACTCCCTTTTGGCATGCGAACCAAAAAAGGTTCACCATCACTGATGTAGGTATTTCATGGTTGAGCTCTGGATCCTTAGTGCTCTGAGCCTGGTTGTTTGCTTGCTAGACATTTCATTACCCAAGTAGGCAACAGCATCAATACTAAGTGTGGGATCAGCTTCTGGTTTATACACAGTAGCTTGCCCTTTCAGTGTTGATGGGAATGTGGTTTTCTCCTTGGTAGTTTCTTTATTAAAGAGGTGTTTTGCTTGATTGTCTGGTGTTAATCCCAGTTTATCTAGGCCAGGGGTGGACAAAGCTGGACTTCAACTCCCAGAATTCCTGAGCTAATCATGCTAGCTCAGGAATTCTGGGAGTTGAAGTCCACATGTCATAGAAGAGCTAGCTTTGCCTTCCCCTGACCCACCAGTTTTACTCGCTCAAAGACTCTAGAAGCGATAGATGGAAACTAATCAAGGAGAGATCCAACCCAGAAATAAGGAGAAATTTCCTGACAGAACAATCGACTAGTTCAGGGGTAGGCAAAGTTGGCCCTTCTATGACGTGTGGACTTCAACTCCCAGAATTCCTGAGCTAATCATGCTAGCTCAGGAATTCTGGGAGTTGAAGTCCACACGTCATAGAAGAGCCAACTTTGCCTACCCCTGATCTACTTGTGCTGCTGCATTTTGAACCATCTGTACCTTCTTGATCGTCTTCAAGGGCAGTCCCATATAGAGTCCATTGCAATAATCCAATAGTGAGATGACCAAGATAAGAGCATAAGTCTCTTATGTCTCAAAATGGGTGAACAGTGCAGTCAGGCGGTAGGAAAAGCAAGTAGGATGCTTGGCTGCATAGCTAGAGGTATAACAAGCAGGAAGAGGGAGATTGTGATCCTGCTGTATAGAGTGCTGGTGAGACCACATTTGGAATACTGTGTTCAGTTCTGGAGACCTCACCTACAAAAAGATATTGACAAAATTGAACGGGTCCAAAGACGGGCTACAAGAATGGTGGAAGGTCTTAAGCATAAAACGTATCAGGAACGACTTCATGAACTCAATCTGTATAGTCTGGAGGACAGAAGGAAAAGGGGGGACATTTAAATATGTTAAAGGGTTAAATAAGGTTCAGGAGGAAAGTGTTTTTAATAGGAAAGTGAACACAAGAACAAGGGGACACAATCTGAAGTTAGTTGGGGAAAAGATCAAAAGCAACGTGAGAAAATACTATTTTACTGACAGAGTAGTAGATCCTTGGAACAAACTTCCAGCAGACGTGGTAGATAAAGCCACAGTAACTGAATTTAAACATGCCTGGGATAAACATATATCCATCCTAAGATAAAATACAGAAAATAGTATAAGGGCAGACTAGATGGATCATGAGGTCTTTTTCTGCTGTCAGACTTCTATGTTTCTAAGTGATTTTTTGAAGGTTCTTCTGATCATAGAAAGGATGCAACAGGTGCACAAAATGAACTTGAGCAAAGACCCTTCTGGCTATCTATCTGCCACCTACTTTCCAGCAATATCTTTTGAGTCCAACTGTGTTATATTACACTGTTTTATTATGCTGTCTATTATTTGCCTATTTTGTATTGTGTTATACTATTTATTACTATGCACCACCCAGAGTCTGTAAGGAGTTGGGCGGCTTAAAAGTCAAATTAAATTAATTGTGGCAAGAAAGGCTGTAAAATATCTTAATTTACACCTTTCATGCATTAATTACCTGCCTGTAAAAATATACTGTTCAAGGAGTCTCTGCTTTTAGCTGTAGGGTTGCCTCTTTTAAAGATTGTTTTTGTAGTTTGCCCATGAAAAGTTCTGCACAGCATTCAAAGGCAACTCAGCTGCCTGGTGTTTGTCATCTGGCTGGGAGATAGGTTATATTTATAACCCACACACTTCATATCTCAAGTGTCACCCAGCAGGTCTCTCTGAATAGGGGGGCTGCACTGATTAGGAAGGCCAAAAATATTCCAAAACAATGTTATGGATTGAAATGCTTAAGGTCGAAGGGGTGAAGGACATCCCTCCATACGTAGCTAAAACTTCACCAAGGCACTTTCTTCTTGGTTCCTTCCAAGATACGTAAAATCTATGTTGATTGAGGGCTGTGTTGCTGCACAAGCAGAATGAGAATTAGGTTGTACATGTTTTGCAATGACGCTTAACCTGGGACTCTCTGCAAGAAGGGGTGTATTGTATTTGTTGAATGGGGTGAATGGAAGAGACAGACAAAAGTGGCTTCGAAACAACAGCTCTGTATTTGGAAACTAAGTACAGTGGTACCTCTACTTACAAACTTAATTCATTCCATGACCAGGTTCTTAAGTAGAAAAGTTTGTAAGAAGCAGCAGTTTTTCCCATAGGAATCAATGTAAAAGCAAATAATGGGTGTGATTGGCGAATCCACAAGGAGGGTGGAGGCCCTGTTTCCTCCCAGGAGATTACTAGAGAGGCCCCATGGAGGCTTCTGCCCACCTTTTCCAGCCCTGTTTCCTCCCAGGATATTCCTAGAGAGGCCCCACGGAGGCTCCTTCCTGCCTTTTCCATCCCTGTTTCCTCTCAGGATATTCCTAGAGTGGCCCCACGGAGGCTTCTCCCTGCCTTTTCCGTCCCTGTTTCCTCCCAGGATATTCCTAGAGAGGCCCCACGGAGGCTTCTCCCTGCCTTTTCCGGCCCTGTTTCCTCCCAGGATATTCCTACAGAGTCCCCACAGAGGCTTCTCCCCGCCTTTACCAGCTCTGTTTCCTCAAAGGAGATTCCTAGAGAGGCCCCATAGAGGCTTCTCCCTGCCTTTTCTGGTTACAATTTCAGAGGCTTGGGTATGTAAGTGGAAAATGGTTCTTGAGAAGAGGGGAAAAAATATTGAACACCCCGTTCTTATCTAGAAAAGTTTGTAAGTAGAGGCCTTCTTAGGTAGAGGTACCACTGTGTTTACAACCCAGAAAAGGCATTGTCTGACAGCCAGCCCTTTTATAGGGATCTGCCAGACAGTCTAGCCCAGGGGTAGGCAAAGTTGGCTCTCCTATAACATATGGACTTCAACTCCCAGAATTCTTGAGCTAGCATGATTGGCTCAGGAATTCTGGGAGTTGAAGTCCATAAGTCATAGATAAGTCAACTTTGCCTACCACTGGTGGACAGTATTAGGCTGTATCAGGTATGTCTGGAATTGCTGATCCGGCAGTGGAAATGAAGATGCATGCGTATCTGTTCATCCCCGCTGCATGCCCCCACCCACCTCCATGCAAGAATTTGCTTCCACGCATGTGTGGAAGCAAATAAATCGCCGGAAATTGCAAAAATCTCATGCAAGGATGCTCACACGCATGAGATTTTGGAGATTTTTGGCCTTTCTTTGCTTCTGTGCATGCATGGAAGCAAAGAAATTGCTGAAAATTGCAAAAATCTCACATGTGCACAAGATTTTGGCAATTTTTGCCGAGTCCTTTGCTTCTGCTCATGTACAGAAGGAAATTCTTGCGCGAGGGTGCACACCCCTTTGTTTGCCTCCAGGACCGATCCGGTAGGGAAAGGTAAGTGCAGGTGGACTTCAACTCCCAGAATTCCTGAGCTAGCATGATAGGCTCAGGAATTCTGGGAGTTGAAGTCCACAAGTCATAGAAGAGCCAACTTTGCCTATCCCTGGGCTAGCCAATCAGCAGTCAGTATTTTCCCTCCAGAATGGAGGACCTGGCTGAAGCCTGTGTGCTTCAGTCTGAAAATGTAACAGTATTTTAACCATTTAATTAACCTGAGTAATGACAGTCATGACCTGGATGACTGAAAATCGCTATGGACTTTTAGCTATACAATTTGGGATGAATACCCTTTGAATTGTGTGTGTGTGTGTGTGTGTGTGTGTGTGTGTGTGTGTGTGTGTGAAGAATGGATTTCCAAAGGGAAAAATTGCAGACTACAGGAACCAGGAGCACCACTCAGGTGACCTTGGGGACACAGAAAAACTTCCAAAAACCTCCAGGTGCTTCAAGGACCCCCTAAAAGGATACAAATGACCAGCAGTCTGCAAGGAATATAAATCTTTCAATTCCCCAATATCCTCCCTGTGGTGGTCACATGATCAAATTTTGGATGCTGGGCAACTGGTTCCTATTTATGATAGTTGGGGTGTATCCTGGAGTCACTTAAAGATGTTGTAATAATCAAATATGGATGTGGGAACATAGAAAAATAGGATTTAACCACAAAATCAATTTGAAAATAGGTTACACATGAAATCTAATTGCACCCTTCTTTAAAGTTGGTTCCTACTATGTTAAAAACAGGAAAGGGGCACTTAATCCCATCACAGTCTCTCATGCTCTCATCACCTCGAGGTGTAATGCTCTCTACGTGGGGCTACCTTTGAAGAGTGTTCAGAAACTTCAGATCGTGCAGAATGCAGCTGCGAGATCAATCGTGGGCTTCCACAGGTATACCTATGTTATACCAACACTCCGCAGTCTGCATTGGTTGCCGATCAATTTCCGGTCACAATTCAAAGTGTTGGTTATGACCTATAAAGCCCTTCATGGCACCGGACCAGAATACCTCCAGGACTGTCTTCTGCTGCACGAATCCCAGCGGCCGATTAGGTCCCACAGAGTTGGCCTTCTCTGGGTCCCGTCAATGAAACAATGTTGTCTGGCGAGATCCAAGGGAAGAGCCTTCTCTGTGGCGGCCCCGACCATCTGGAATCAACTGCCCCTGAAGATTAGGACTGCCCCCACCCTCCTTGCCTTTCGCAAACTCCTCAAAACTCATCTTTATCGTCAGGCATGGGGAAATTGATTCCCCTGGGCTGCTTCCACTTTACGCATGGTCTGTAGGAGATGTATGATTGTTTTTATATTAAGGGTTTTAAATCGTTTTAATATTGGATTTGTATTGTTTTTGTTGTGAGCCACTCCGAGTCCTCAGAGAGGGACGGCATTCAAATCAAATCAAATCAAATCAAATCAAATCAAATCAAATCAAATCAAATCAAATCAAATCAAATCAAATCAAATCAAATCAAATCAAATCAAATCAGCAAGCAAGCAAGCAAGCAAGCAAGCAAGCAAGCAAGCAAACAAACAAACATGGAATACTATTCACAAGCGGAGAAATAGGTCTTCTTTTACATTAAATTGTTGTTGTCCAAAAAGAGCAGGTGGACAGCATGGGGAGGAGGCCCAGGTGACTGCAATGTGCCTATTTTTGGCTTGGAATAGCTGTATGTTTTTGACAGCTGTATAAAATTGACAGCTGTAGCCATTCTTGGGCCTGAGAAAATGCCTGCAGTGATCTAAATCCTTTAATAACCTTGCATGTTAGATGACTGTAAAGCACTCTGCATGGGGCTACAAGAATTTTGGGCTCTACTGTGGTTGCAAATCAAAGACTACCTGTAGCTACTTGGATGTAGGCTTTCTAATGCGCTGTTTCCCATTATGGGATCCTTGATAGAGGCATCATTGTGAACAGTTCAGTTTAAAAAAAAAAATGTATGACACATGCACGTTCTCACCAAGCTTTGAGATTCTCTTGTCATGTTCTTCTGCTCCGGCAATCTCACACTACTAACCAGAGCATACAAAACTTTCATCAGACCAATCCTTGAATACAGCTCACCTGTCTGGAACCCACACCGCATTTCAGACATAAACACTCTAGAATGCGTCCAGAGATACTTTACCAGAAGAGCCCTCCACTCCTCCACTCGCAACAGAATACCCTAACCAACTAGACTTTCAATCCTAGGTTTAGAACTACGTCATCTTAAACACAACCTAAGCATAGCCCATAAAATCATCTGCTACAATGTCCTTCCTGTCAACAACTACTTCAGCTTCAACCACAACAACACATGAGCACAGAACAGATACAAACTTAATGTAAACCGCTCCAAACTCGACTGCAGGAAATATGACTGAGTAGTTGATGCACAAAAACTCACTACCGGACTCTGTAGTATTATCACCTAACCCCCAAAACGTTACCCTTAGACTGTCTACTGTTGACCTCTCCTGATTCCTAAGAGGTCAGTAAGGGGCTTGAATAAGTGCACCAGAGTGCCTTCCATCCCCTGTCCTTAATGTTTCTTTTTTACTAGTATCTTGTATATGAATATTATTATATCTTTGCATGCCACCAATATGAACTTGACAAAAGAAAGAAAGAAAGAAAGAAAGAAAGAAAGAAAGAAAGAAAGAAATCTTTTGAGTGGCTTGGAAGTACTGTTGTTCAGACTTTGCTGTTTTCCTTTACAAAGGAAAAGCTGAAGAAGCTTCTTAGATGAGAAATGAAACACCTTCAAAGAAAAACCAGAAAGTGCCTCTTGAAAAAGCACCTTTTGGTTTCCTTTATTAATTGTTTTGAAGTCTGTGGTTGTCTCATGTCTTACAAATGCAATAATTTTAAAGGCAATATTATAGCACAAAGAACAAAACCTACATACTGTTGTGGTTGACTCTGGGCCAGCTCCTGCAACATTGGTTTAGGGGAATCTTCAGGGTCACAGAGACTTGTATTATTGCCAGCAGCATCTGATAGTGAAGATTCATTGTCAGGGTCAGACGGTGTGGAAGCAGAATCAGACGGAGAGATCGGTGCAGCCAGCCCATTAGTTAATGACCCCATTAGTGAGTCATCAGACTCGGAGGAAGATCGGTGGATAGATGCCCGAATGCGCAGGCTCATGGCTAGAAGGGACCAACTGCGCAGGTATTGTCGGAGATAAGGGAGAACACCTGTTGCTGAGGCAATTAGGTTAATGGGGTTGATGATAACTTACGGGCGTTGGAGAGTGCACATGTGGGCGTTTATTTGTTTGGAGAAGGATCATTGCCAAGGTTTGGACTATTCCAGGATTTCTGTTGACTCTTTGGACAATTCACAGTTAACTCTTTTGGACTCAGAGAAGGGGGAGTTGTAAGGAATCACAGCTGCCTTAATTTGTTCTCTTTTGTTCCTGCTTTTGACCACATTCCAGAACTGTAATCTAGGTGAGAGAAATTTGACTCTGCTTAAACATGTGTGCTTTTAACACTGTTTCAGATAAACTACTTTTATTTCTTCTGGTCGTTGTATGTGTGTTTGACTTTGCATTCCTCTTTCACTGGGGGCTGTTAACGAGAAGCCCGACATAACACATACAAAAAAAAAGGCCATAACTTTGATGTCAAAATCTGAATTATTAAAGGACTAAATCCAAAATACTTGCAATGTTTTTAATGTTCTTTAAGCCTTCTATCAGTTTTCTTAGCCACATTATCTGCTGGAAAATGTTAGCGGCAATTAGGAGATGATTGCTGAGGAAGAAGAAAAAGACAATTACTCCAGTATTATTTACGTGTCACTTGCATTTATTTAATTATCACAAGTGCTTTTATGCTATTTCAGAGGGATTATTATTTTAAATTTATTGTATCCCAATAGGCTGCAGGTAACTCAGAAGGAAAATAATACAGTGTTATCCTGTGCAATAAACATATAAAATGTATCACATATAATATTCAACCAGACTGTCTAACAGCATCATTATTCTAATAGTCATCTACTCCTTTGTCCCCAAATATGCTTTTAGAAAGTGAGTCTTCCAGAAATTGGAATATCAAGAATGAGAGTACAAATACTATTACTAGTTTGAGCTTCTTCTGTAGCAAATATGCTTAAGGTTCATAATGTAGGAGTTGGTGTCACAAGAAAAATTTGCAATCAAAATTTGCAAGGAAATGTCTTTTACAGGGTTTTACAGAATTACAGGGTTTTGGATATTTCCACTGTGATTGTCTTTAGTGAGCAGGAAAGCTGTGCATTGGTTCTATTTCCTTTGAATGATTTGCAACCTGTTCCCAAAATCTGAAGTTTGGAAAATGGACTTCTGGTTTGCCCATTGTGCTGTTTTTCGCACTCCAGGGCTTCAGGAAGCTTCCCCGAAGGCTCTGGAGTGCGAAAAATGGCACAAAGGGCAAACCGGAAGTCTGTTTTTCTGAACTTCCGGTTTACCAATTTGGCTGTTTTTTCACTATCTTAGGCTTTAGTGAGGCCTGTGCGAATGCACAAGGATGGTGGGGATTGTGTGCATGAGCAGGGCAGCGCATGTGTGGGTGGGGGGAGGGAATGGGCATGGACACATGCATGTATACTAGCATAGGCACACACACACACCTTTGGGCACGTGAACCAAAAAAGGTTTGCCATCACTGTCATAGGATATAGAGTGGTATTTACAAACTTAATTTGTTCCGTGATCAGGTTCTTAAGTAGAAAAGTTTGTAAGAAGAAGCAATTTTTCCCATAGGAATCAATGTAAAAGCAAATAATGTGTGTGATTGGGGAAACCACAGGGAGGGTGGAGGCCCTGTTTCCTCCCAGGAGATTCCTAGAGAGGCTTCTCCCTGCCTTTTTTGGCCCTGTTTCCTCCCAGGAGATTCCTAGAGAGGCACCACGGTGGCTTCTCCCTGCCTTTTCTGGCCCTGTTTCCTCCCAGGAGATTCCTAGAGAGGCACCACGGAGGCTTCTCCCCGCCTTTTCTGGCCCTGTTTCCTCCCAGGAGATTCCTAGAGAGGCACCACGGTGGCTTCTCCCTGCCTTTTCTGGCCCTGTTTCCTCCCAGGAGATTCCTAGAGAGGCACCACGGAGGCTTCTCCCCGCCTTTTCTGGCCCTGTTTCCTCCCAGGAGATTCCTAGAGAGGCACCACGGAGGCTTCTCCATGCCTTTTCCAGCTGTATTTCCTCCCAGGAGATATTCCTAGAGAGGCCGCACAGAGGCTTCTCCCTGCCTTTTCTGGCCCTGTTTCCTCCCAGGAGATTCCAAGAGAGGCACCACAGAGGCTTCTCCCCACCTTTTCCGGTTACAGTTTTGGAGGCTCTGGTTTGTAAGTGGAAAATGGTTCTTGAGAACAGGCAAAAAAACTTGAACACCCGGTTCTTATCTAGAAAAGTTCATAAGTAGTGGCGTTCGTAGGTAGAGGTACCACTGTATTCTTTTTTGGTCAGGCTGAATTTGGAAGATGGGTGTCCAGTTCCAGGCACCACAACAAACAATAACATTGAGCAGGTGCAGGTTTTAAGAAGAGACTTACAAAATAGTTATGAGAGGTGCAGCCAAGTCATCTAGGAATAGTTAAAGGTAGGAAAGAAGTGAAGACCGAGGGAGATGTTATACCAGTCTTCGAATGGATTGTCATATACAAAAAGGAATAGAACTAGAATAAGTGTTAAAACTGTAGGAAAGTGAGACATTAGGAGCAAGTTCAGTTCCAAGTGGGGAAAAAGACACTGGAAGCATGGAGGCTATTTGGAAAGATGGTTTAATGGTGGACAGGAGCAAATGGCTTGAGTTCCTGAACAGCAAAGGTGATCACATGTTTCAAGATGTTGGGTGAAGAAAAGGGTGTAAGAAATGTATCCCATTGGCTGTCTGACTCCCAAGGGATGAGGGTCATAGCTAACACTGTAGGCTTTTGTCTGTGTCCCACCAGGCGTGGCTGATGTAAACTTCTGAGATGAGATGGCTTTGGGATTCCTATTATGGTTCTTCCTGTAGATGCCTGTTATGTAGATTAGAGTAGACTTCCCATTGACAAAGGTGGGGGGAATGAGTGAGCTGGGCTCAGGACTTGATGGCCCATTGACAAAGAATAGAATAGATTAGAATTCTTTATTGGCCAAGTGTGATTGAACACACAAGGAATTTGTCTTTGGTGCATCTGCTCTCAGTGTACATAAAATAAAAGTTACATTTGTCAAGAATCATGAGGTACAAACACTTAATGATTGTCATAGGGGTCAAAAAAGCAATCAGGAAACAATCAGTATTAATATAAATCATCAGAATACAAGCAACAAGTTACAGTCATACAGTCATAAGTTGGAGGAAATGGGTGATAGGAATGATGAGAAAAAATTAGTAGTACTGTAATAGCAGTGTAGACTTAGTAAATAGTTTGACAGTGTTGAGGGAATTATTTGTTTAGTGGAGTGATGGCATTTTGGAAAAAAACTGTTCTTGTGTCTAGTTGTCTTGCTGCGCGGTGCTCTATAGCGACATTTTGAGGGTAGGAGTTAAAACAGTTTGTGTCCATGATGCGAGGGGTCCATATATATTTTCACAGCCCTCTTTTTGACTTGTGGAGTATACAGGTCCTCAATGGAAGGCAGATTGGCAGCAATTGTTTTTTTCTGAAGTTCTGATTGTCCTCTGAAGTCTGTGTCGGTCCTGTTGGGTTGCAGCACCAAACCAGACAGTTATAGAGGTGCAGATGACAGACTCAATGATTCCTCTGTAGAACTCTATCAGCAGATCCTTGGGCAGTTTGAGCTTCCTGAGTTGGGGCAGAAAGATGGGAGGGAATGACATTTGAGATATCTTCCAATTCTTTGATTTTTTAAAGGGGAACATATCTCTCTCACATTGCTGAAGAATTCTATTAGGTGCCCCCTAATATGCCCTAAATAATTTTCTGTTCTTCTCTGCAGGATTCGGAAGGAGGCCTTTATGTTTGCATGAATACTTTCCTGGGATTTGGAAGGGAACATGTAGAAAGGCATTATCGCAAGACAGGACAATGTGTATATTTGCATATGAAGAGGCATATGAGAGAGGTAAGTGATCCTCTATCCAAGAATTCAGAAGGCTGCTTCAAAAATGACTACTTTAGCATTTATATTGGACAGTGGAATTTGATAAATGACATTATAAAGTTGTGGCAGTTCATTTATTTATTTATTAGATTTGTATGCCGCCCCTCTCCGAAGACTTGAGGCGGCTAACAACAATATAAAAAGATAATGTAAACAAATCTAATATTAAAAATAATCTAAAAAACCCCAATTTAAAGAACCACTCATACATACAAGCATACCATGTATAAATTCTATAAGCCTCTAGGGGGAAGGGAAATTTCAATTCCCCCATGCCTGACGACAGAGGTGGGTTTTAAGGAGCTTGCGAAAGGCAAGGAGGGTGGGGGCAACTCTGATATCTGGGGGTAGCTGGTTCCAGAGGGCCGGGGCCGCCACAGAGAAGGCTCTTCTCCTGGGTCCCGCCAAACAACATTGCTTAGTCGACGGGACCCGGAGAAGGCCAACTCTGTGGGACCTAACCGGTCGCTGGGATTCGTGCGGCAGAAGGCGGTCCCGGAGATATTCTGGTCCGATGCCATGAAGGGCTTTATAGGTCATAACCAACACTTTGAATTGTGACCGGAAATTGATCGGCAACCAATGGAGACTGCGGAGTGTTGGTGTAACATGGGCATACCTTGGAAAGCCCATGATTGCTCTCGCAGCTGCATTCTGCATGATCTGAAGTTTCCGAACACTTTTCAAAGGTAGCCCCATGTAGAAAGCATTACAGTAGTCGAACCTCGAGGTGATGAGGGCATGAGTGACTGTAAGCAGTGAGTCCCGGTCCAGATAGGGCCGCAACTGCTGCACCAGGCGAACCTGGGCAAATGCCCCCCTCGCCACAGCTGAAAGATGTTTCTCTAATGTGAGCTGTGGATCGAGGAGGACGCCAAAGTTGTGGACCCTCTCTGAGTGGGTCAATAATCTCCCCCCAGGGTTATGGATGGACAGATAGAATTGTCCTTGGGAGGCAGAACCCACAGCCACTCCTTCTTATCCGGATTGATACCTCACTCCATGCCCCTGGATGATCTCACCCAGCGGTTTCATGTAGATATTGAACAGCAGGGGGGAGAGGACCGACCCCTGAGGCACCCCACAAGGGAGCAACCTAGAGGTCAACCTCTGACCCCCACCTATTGAATACCTATTGAGAACATTCTGCTTCCCAAACCTCTTCCAGTGCCTATCTTTGTAATGGAAACTTTGTCAAGATGTGGTCTGAATTATAGAGTATTCCTTGGATTTATAGATATAGAGGAACTTGGTCATAGGGCATTGACAGTCATGATTCCTCTCTTTTTGGAATTGAATAGATCCCATTTTGAATACCATGGTCTGTTCTGGGTACCATGTATTCAGGGTAGGCCAGATCAAGGAAGAGAAGCAATGGGGACTCCAAAAGTGTTCTTTATTAATAGAAGACAATATAGTTCAGACATGAATGGTCACTTCTTGGGTGTTCTCTGAGCTTGGTTGTTTTCTTGCAGATGTTTCATTACCCAATGAATGAAATCCCAAAGGTGCTTTTTCAAGAGGCAACTGGACTTTCTGGTTTTTTGCTTCTTCAGTTCTTGGATGAGAAGCGAAATGTCTTCAAAGAAAAACAAAGAAAGTCCAGTTGCTTTTTGAAAAAGCACCTTTGGGACAACTATGACCTGGATGACTGAGAATCTCCATAGACAATGAATGAAATGATCTGCAAGAACACAACCAAGCTAGCAGAGGTAGCATCTACCGTGTTTCCCCGATAGTAAGGCAATGTCTTACTATCTTTTTACCCCCAAAAGCCCCACTGTGTCTTACTTTGGGGGTATGTCTTACATCTCCCCGCGCGCCTTCGCCTTCCAAGCTCCCCGCGCGCATTGCTTCCAAGCTCCCCGTGCGCCTTCGCATTCTCCCCGCGCGCCTTCGCCTTCCAAGCTCCCCGCGCGCATTGCTTCCAAGCTCCCCGCGCGCCTTCGCTCGCCTTCGCTCGCCACCGCCTCTTCCCCTGCCGAAGCTCAGCTGCAAGCGGCCAGCAAGGCCGATCGGATCCGAGGCGAGCGGCCGGAGCTGCGCCCTCCTTCGCCCGCCTCCTTTCCGCTCGCCTCGGAGCCGCTTGCAGCTGAGCCTCGGCAGGGGAAGAGGCGGTGGCGCCGCGGCGAGCGAAGGCGAGGGGCGCGCAGGGAGCTGCCGGAAAGGAGGGCGCAGCTCCCTGCGCGCCCCTCGCCTTCGCTCGCCGCGGCGCCACCGCCTCTTCCCCTGCCGAGGCTCAGCTGCAAGCGGCCAGCGAGGCCGCTCGGCTCCGAGGCGAGCGGAAAGGAGGCGGGCGAAGGAGGGCGCAGCTCCGGCCGCTCGCCTCGGATCCGATCGGCCTCGCTGGCCGCTTGCAGCTGAGCTTCGGCAGGGGAAGAGGCGGGTGGCGAGCGAAGGCGAGCGAAGGCGCGCGGGGAGCTTGGAAGCAATGCGCGCGGGGAGCTTGGAAGGCAAAGGCGCGCGGGGAGAATGCGAAGGCGCGCGGGGAGCTTGGAAGGCGAGCGAAGCTGCAAGTGGCCTCGCTGGCCGCTTGCAGCTGAGCTTCGGCAGGGGAAGAGGCGGTGGAAGAGGCCGCGGCGAGCGAAGGCGAGGGGCGCGCGGGGAGCTTGGAAGCAATGTCATCGCCCCCCCCCCGCAATACCGTTTATACCGTGTTTCCCCGAAAGTAAGACATATGTCTTACTTTCGGGGTATGGCTTATATAAGCCGACCCCCCTGAAACCCCCCATATGTCTTACAATCGGGGGGGTCTTACTATCGGGGAAACACGGTAGTTATAGCATGTTACTTAATTGCAGGGGTCCCCAAACGTGGCAAGTTTAAGACTTGTGGACTTCAACTCCCAGAATTCTCCAGCCAGCATAGGAGTATAGGAGAATTCTGGGAGTTGAAGCCCACAAGTCTTAAACTTGCCAAGTGTGAAGACTCTGCACTAGATGTTCTTGCAAATAGGGAATATTATCTAATATATTTTGGGATATCTGATACCTGTATTGTGCATAATTTCAGTATATTTCAGCATATTTGATTTTCTTAGAATCAGTTACTGTCTCTATTTGCATCCTTTAGCATGCCAATTTAGGTTATAATCTCCTTTTTTGAATTATAAGATCTTTTGAAAGTGATCTTAGCTTCTTGTCTAGCACCTCTCTGGATCCCTTTGTTAATTTCCTTCTGGAGTTCCCCCCAACCTTTTTTGCTTTGGCTTCTCTTCTTGGCAATTACCACAATTTGTGTTGACATAGGGGTGGGTTCTAACTTACTTCGCTGCTGGTTCGCTTCCTCCCACACCGCATGGGTGCGCATGCATTGCCAAAACCCAAGCCAAAAACAAAATGGTGCCACCATTAGAGCTGGTTCGGGGGTATGGCCAACTGGCAATCACTCCCAGTTCAGTGAGCCTACTACCTGTTCTATAGAAATAGTCAGAATTGGGAGTAATCCATCTCTATTCTGACATCAATTTTGTTTTATTCTCTTTCTTTGCCAGTCTCACTTCACATTCATCCTTCAGAACTTTGATTTCATTCTCCTGTTCCCCCTGGTTCCATTTCGATAATGATCAGGGCTTTGAAGCAAAACCTGCTATTCTCTTTGAAAATGGTGGGTACATGCTCAGAATCATATTGTGGAAATCGATAAGTTTTCCCCTTCTGTTTTAGGGCTGTTCCTGATCTGTTGCACAGTCAGCAGTGTATATAGTTCATAAATAAAATAATAAAGGAGCACCTCTTCCATAAATGATAGGCCCTCCACATCATCTCTCTTTAGGCTCAGTGGTTCTCTTGCAATAATATTTCTTATATTTTTCATGCCAATCTATCTGTATTTATTAGGGGCACCTGTGACTGCTTCATTATAAAGGGTACAAGTAAAAGGAAGATGGAACTAAAAATGTGATTTACTACTGCTGTATATCTTTCCTTATATTTATCTATCAGTTAAGGATAGATGCATTAAACATGTATCATTTAAGGATGTATTAACTTGCATATGATGGCATACTTCACCTGTGTAAAAATTGAAATTTATTAAGCCTTAGGCCTCATATTGCTGATCCTGAACTCAGATGAAAGGAAGAAAGAATAGGCATGAGACTAGCCATTGTGTCCATAAAAATGTTCACTGCTACTGAAAAAAACAGATGCAATTCAGTCAGGTCTGATTGAAATCTTTGGAGAGCAACTATTTCCTAATGTACCCACAGCATCTTTCTCTAAACCAGACAAGGTTTTCTAACTGCATCTTAGTTGGGAACAGTATTGTGGCTAGCAAAGTATTTATTTTATTAACTTATTTAGTTTATCAAAACATGTACGAGATAACAGGTATAAGTATAAACGTGGACATGAACACAGGAAATAGGTATGAAAAAATGGGGACTTGGGATCTGGAAATGTTGTAAGAGTTTAGTTTTAACAGTAGTTAGTCATGTACCATGAATGAAAGGCTTTGCAGAAGTCTATGTAAATTGCGTCTATTGCTTCACCCTGGTCGAGTTGTGTGGTCCATATGTTTTTGTAGTGTAGGAGTTGCAGATTATAGGACATTTTTTTCCTGAAACCAAACTGCTTGTTAGAGAGTAGGTTATTTGTCTCTAATATCATCTGTATTATATTATGAACATAATATAACACAATATAATACAATATAATATACTACAATATAACACAATGCATAACATAACATAACATAACATAACATAACATAACATAACATAACATAACATAACATAACATAGATTTATTATATAGTACCATCTATATGATATGTTTGGGGTAGCTTACAAGAACCAGCTTGATGTAGGTAGTTATTAAGACACCAGGGTAGAAACCAGAAGGCCATGAGTCTATAGAGATTCTCAGCCCTCCAAGTCATGGTTGTCTCAAAGGTGCTTTTTTCAGCTTTTTGTTTTTTCTCTGAACATATATAACCTCCAAGGACACAGATAAACCTCCAGATGTTGTTGTTTTTGTTGTTGTTAGTTGCAAAGTTGTGTCCGACCCATAGCAACCCTATGGCCTTCCTGTTCTCTACCATCCTCTGGAGTCCATTTAAACTCACACCTACACCTTTAACAGCAATTCACATACTGTAATGGTCTATGAGAAAGACTTTGGGAGGCAGGAAGAAGAACCAAACTGGTCAACAAGCAATAAAAAAGATTTCTGAGTCCACAGAACGAAGGGAGGTATGCGAGGCATTTTGAAAGGAACTTTTGCTAGTTTTCTGGAGAATAAAAGAAAAGGAGGATAAATACTTTCAATCTTGCAAGATTGTAACAGTATAATTTTGCAATGGCAATATAGCTATGTTCATAGTTGTGCTTTCTGATTTTATCAGGGCTATTTTGAAGGATTCACATTCTCCTGCAGGAGAGAACTTGATAGCACATCAAATTCCCAAAGCCAGACTAAAAGCTATAAAAGGTCCTTTATAGCTTTTCAAAAACTCAGGAGAAGAGCACAATTTAATTGTTTCTGGCTAAGCAATAATGAAAGAATTAGTGATGGAAAACAGGTCAATAAAAGGTTCTGAATATAGCATAGGGCAGGTCCCACAGACTTGACCTTCTCCAGGTCCCATCAGCCAGGCAATGCCTCCTGGTGGGGCCTAGGAGGAGAGCCTTCTCTGTGGTGGTCCCGGCTCTCTGGAATCAACTCTCCCCAGAGATTCATACTGCCCCCACCCTCCCAGCCTTCCGTAGGGCCTTAAAAATGAATCCCTGCCGACAGGCTTGGGGCCACTGAATTTCAACATCTACCCCAGCATATGATTGAAACTATAATGTTAGGATAAATGTGGATGATTGGTTTTTTAAATGATTTTGGATTTTAGAATATGAATCAAGTTAGAATTTTTTACATGTTTTTAGAAATACAGAAAATAGTGTAAGGGCATACTAGATGGACCATAGGATCTTTTTCTGCCGTCAATCTTCTATGTTTCTATATTTCTATGATTATTGAGTATGGTAAGAGTGGCACGTGATTAAAGAAGAAATAAAATCAAATAATTAAAAATAGATCCATAGCCCTACAGTGGGAAAGTCACCATAAAATCATACCATTTTATGAGAAATATAATTTAGAACCAATGCCTTCTCCCTTTAGCCCTGTCCTGTGGGAAACACAATGAAATTAAGGTTGGTACTGTTCTGGTGTCTGGTAGAAATTTAGCAATTACAAATAACTCTTATTAAATGCATCATTTCATGAATAAAGAAACTCCATTTAGTTCTCTGCTTTCCTGTAATTCAAACACATTCCATACAGACACTCGGTCCGTTATCTCTCTTAGCTGCATATCTCACATTCCTTTTCCTGCTCCACTTAACAAGATTTATTTTCCTAACAGCATGACTTTGAAAAACAGCAGAACTGACTGTTAACAACACAGAATACTTTAGCTTACTTTAGCGCAGCAAAAACACATCCATTTTCCCTTCGGCAATGTTGAAACTCCACCCTTCTTCTCCACTGACCCCCTAACGTGCGAAATACATCACTACAGTATTTAACCCATTCCTCTCCTTAATTCCACGGAGAGGGGCGGCATACAAATCCAATTAAAAAAATAAATAAATAATAATAATAATAATAATAATATCTTCTTCCAGACCTCTGTTCTCTACGTTTTTGGGCCCTTCTGAATTTAGGGTTAACCCAGAGAGCATCTGATTCTCCCTCGCTAGATCCTGAACTCATAGCCCCATCCTGTGGCTGGCCTCCCACCTGTTCTACTACCTGTAACCCCGGGCCCCCCACTAATTCATAAATACTATCTGAATCCGAGTCCTCAATGTCTTCATCATCCTCCAACTGATCAGGAGTATGTACAAGAGGTAGCACTCAATCCACCTGACAAGTTTATCCCAAAGGTGTTTTTAAGAGGCAACTGGCCTTTTTATTTTAGCTTGAAGGCATTTCATTTCTCATCCAAGATGCTTCTCTACCATTTAGTCGGAACTGAAGAAAGCTTCTTGGTTAAGAAGCAAAACCAAGCTTGTTATGAGAGTAAAGATGGGGAAGGAATAAAGAAGGCAGAATTGCTCTGTGATGTTTTTTCTTTTTGGTTTGGTGAGCAGCATTTAAAGTCATCTGGATATGCCACATTCTAGGTTTTTGGCGATTCATGGTTCATGACAATAAATCTCAGCCCATTTATGTGTTTGATTCATTCAGCAGTGGCGGCCTGCATTGTATAAATTTAAACACTGTTTATGGCATGCTTGGGAAGATACTGAGTATTTTGTTATCTGTTTTGACATTTATATTGAATGCTTCTTGCTACGTACAGTTTCGAATCCTTGTAAGCACTTTGTAATTGTGTTAGAAATAATTTCCCTGCAACGATCAGCTATGTAGCAGCTGGTACCAGCAGCTCTCGCTATCCAACTTTGGTTATAAAAAATTGCTTTGATGGTTTTGCAGCAAACCACTTACAAATCTCTCTGGGAACTTAAAAAAGGAAAGATTGTATCCTGCCAAATGGAGCTTTAAGAGATTGGGCAGGGGGATCCCAACACACTCAGTTACATATTGTGCAGGGCAAAATCCTGTGCTGGATTTTGATTTTCTTTGTAGGAAGTAGATCTCCCAAACTTTCTGGAAATTACCAGAAATAGAGCACTTCAGAGCACTTATTATTATTATTATTATTATTATTATTATTATTATTATTATTAATTAGATTTGTATGCCACCCCTCTCCGTAGACTTGGGGCGGCTCACAGCGCAATAAAACAATACATAACAAATCTAATAATTTACAATTTAAAATATTTAAAAAACCCCATTATTAAGCAAACATACATACAGTCATACCATACATAAATTGGATAGGCCCGGGGGAGATGTTTCGATTCAACTCATGCCTGACGACAAAGGTGGGTTTTGAGGAGTTTACGAAAGGCAAGGAGGGTAGGGGCAGTTCTAATCTCTGGGGGGAGCTGGTTCCAGAGAGTTGGGGCCGCCACAGAGAAGGCTCTTCCCCTGGGGCCCGCCAACTGGCATTGTTTAGTTGACAGGACCCGGAGAAGGCCCACTTTGTGGGACCTAATTGGTCGCTGGGATTCGTGCAGCAGAATTGGAAGGAACTTCCAATTCTTCTAGTCCAACCCCTGCTTGATCAGGAGGCCCTACTCCATTTCAAATAAATAGTTGTCCAGTCTCTTTTTGAGAGCCTTCCAGAGGCAAGTTGATCCATTGGTTGATTGCTCTCACGATTAGAAAATACTAAAAAAAGCTTCTGCACATACACCAAAGCAAAAAACAAGATGGCAATGCCTATTGGCACAGGGGCGTGGCACAGTAATTCAAATAATGTACTGTATATCTAAAGTTTCGCATTTGTACCATTACTGTGCATTACTTTCTGGGCAACCCTCGTGTACGTGTGTGTGTGTGTGTGTGGGTATGAAGGTCTTGGCGTATTTGGGTTTCATCCCGTGTAAGTTTCAGGGATTCCTGGCGACGTTTCGACGAGGTCCCACTTGTCATCTTCAGGCTGGTGCTTTTGGGCGAGCAAAGCACACAGCCAAAAGCACCAGCCTGAAGATGACGAGTGGGAACTCATTGAAACGTCGCCAGGAATCCCTGAAACTTACATGGGAAGAAACCCGAATATGCCAAGACCTTCATACCTGTAGCTGATACAGGAAATGAGCCTGTAGCCTAGAGGCTAAGGTTTCTGCCCTACAAGTTATAGCCCCAGGTTCAAAACCCAGTAAGGGTGTGGCTACCTGATGAAGGCAAATAAGCCCAAAATAGATCTATAGTAGTCCATGTTTTTGCTGAATTTTAAAATGAAAGGACACTAGGATAGATCTATTTTGGCCTTGTTCTGGCTTCATCAGCTAGCCATACCCTCACTGGGATTTGAACTTGCAGCCTTTGCCTTGTAAAGCAGAGAATTAACCTCTAGGCTATGGGATCTCATCCTTTCAGCTTTGTACCAGGAAAGTGCTATATGGTTTTTTTCTGTTGAATCACCCTGGTATACCCAAATATGGGAGGAGCTTAATGCTTCCTTTTATCTCTCAGCCCAACCCAGGGCCATTTCCAAGGCAGTTAATTAATTTATTCATAGCCGACACACTATATTCTGTATGTGTAACATGTTTTTGCTGAATTTGAAAATTAAGGGAGACTAGGATAGATCTATTTCAGCCTTGTTCTGGCCTCATCAGTTAGCGATACCTTAACTGGGATTTGAAATACACACACACACTTGTAGATTTTCACGGGTACAGGTATAAAGGGCTTGGCATATTCCAGTTTTTTCCTGTGTAAGTTTCAGAGATTCCTGGCAATATTTTGAGTGGGACCTTGTCGAAACGTTGCCAGGAATCTCTGAAACTTACACGGGAAGGACCTCGAATATGCCAAGACCTTCACCCCCACCCCCACACACCCACACACCCAATACATATTGTATTAAGTATAGGTGTGTGTACATTAAATTAAATACTTTCCACTTAGGGTAGTTTGCAGGTTTGTAAAGTAGATTGAATATAGTTGACATACTACTAATAATAAAGGATTGGAATTGGATTAGATTTGGATTAAATTGGATTAGATTTTATTAGATGTGGTAACAGGATTATATTGTCAATTCTTCTCAGGTTTCCCAATTAGAGGCCACAAGCAGAAACATTATCACCTTTCATTAGTGCATTAGTTACATCACTCTCTTAGAAAACTATTTATTTATTTATTTATTTACTTGCTTGCTTGCTTATTTATTAGATTTGTATGCTGCCCATCTCCGTAGACTTGGGGCGGCCTTAATTCATAGCCTTAAAACATGGCCTTAAGAGTGTGCTATTTATGTCATAGGTTGACTAACATAAAGAGAAGGCCCGTATCTTGTCCGGAAACTTTGGTTGATAAAATAATTTGGTGGCTGGTGGATCTGGAGCAAAATTCAAAAGGAAATGCTGTGTCTATTCTTAAGGCACTGTACTGGATGCCAATTTGTTTCTTGGCAAAATATAAATGTGTGATTATTCCCTTTAAAGCTCTAAATCAGGGGTGTCCAACCATAGCAATTTTAAGACTGATGGACGTCAACTCTCAGAATTTCCAATGGCTTGGGTATTCTGGAAGTTATAATCCACATGTCTTAAAAGTTGCCAGGGTTAGAGGCACTTGCTCTAAAAGGCTAAGGTTCAGGTTCTTTTTGTATGAACCTATAGATTAATTCACAAAATAAGGAGGGTCTTTCTCGGCGGCCTCCAGAACCCGAACCCGAACTTCAGAAGGTGACAGCTGGGCGGCGGTGCTTCTTGGCGGCCTCCTGAAGCCGAATGCCGAGAAGCCCCCCGGCTGTTTTAAAAGGTGACATTTTGCAATTTTTTCCCCTTTGCACGCATTAATCGCTTTTACATTGTTTCCTATGGGAAACAATGTTTTATCTTACGAACTTTTCACCTTACGAACCTACTTCTGGAACCAATTAAGTTTGTAAGACGAGGTATTACTGTATATATATATATATATTCCAAAAAGTGATGGTATTTTTGGAGCTTATGATCCAGATTTTATGTTTCAGGATAGTCTTCGCTATGTTAGTCCTGCCCAGATGTGATGAAATGCAATGCTCTGAATTTTAGTGAGTATGCTCCAAGTAATCCCAACAGAATAACAGAACAACAGAGTTGGAAGGGATCTTGGAGGTCTGTTTATCTGGAGTATCCCAGGCTAGAGAAGGCTCCATCAGGAGAGGGAACGCTTACCCATTTTCCCCCCCAATGCATTACATTTGTCATACTCCCATCAAAAGCACGGTGGTGACCACTGTTTGGTGGCAGGATAAGTTGAGCCTCAGTTCCCATGATTTTTTAGAGGAGACAGGAAAGGAAATTCTTCAACCTGAGGTTCTCTTACTGTATTGAATTGCAAAGTTTATCATCCTGAGCCAACATGGATTTGAGAAAGGTTGGTGCATGGTATGAATGCTTTCTGTGCCTTCACATGAATGGATCATATGACTAACAATCATATTTTATAACACATTAGGGCATTATTGGCAAATCTTTTAGGCAGCGAGTGCTGAAATGGGAGGGCACCAGCACTGGGTTGCTCCCAGTTTGACTGGTTCTTAGAACCGGTATCGGTGGTGGTGGGAAGCTCTGCCCACCCACTCAGGCTGCTTCTCCGCATATGCAGAAGCTTCTCTGCATGCACAGAAGTGTCGAGAGCATGCACACAAACTAGTGGCAATCTAATTTAGAATCTACCACTGGAGCACACAGTAATGGGTGAACGCCAGAAACTGGAAGACCAGGTGACTACTGGGCATGTGTGCACTGGGAAGCTGAGCATCCCGTTTTCCAGCATGTGCATGCGCGCTGGTCACCTGGTCTTCTGGTTTCCAGCATACCCATGTGTGTGCCAGGGAGCTGCTCTTCTGGTTTCTGGTGCTCCTGCTGGCCGGCGCGCATGTGTGTATTGGAACGAGTAATGGGCAGCCAAAATTTTTACTGCCACACTATGGGTGTGGCTTATTTTGTGGGTGTGGATTAATGGTCATGTGACTGGGTAGGAGTGGCTTGCCAGCCATGTGATTAGGTGGAGTGCTTGAACGATCATCATTGTTCAAGTGAACTATTAAGTCCTTGACTTTCAACCTTATCAGTGTCGCTCGCTGGGGTGACAATTTGCTTCGCGTTTCCTGCGCTCTATTTCCTGGGTCGCCCCCCCTGCCTCAGGCTGGGTAGCTAGGTGAATGGGTGCTGCCATAAGCATAAATGCTGCCAGCGCTGCTTCCACCCACACCTTCTGCTTGCATTTCAGACAGGAGGTAGCCGTGTGAGGCTGGAGGGGAGCCAGGTAGGAGAGAGGGAAGCTCGTCCGAGGCCAGGAAGGAGGAAAGAGGAAAAAAGCAAGGAGTTCAGCAAAAAAGGAGAGTTGAGCCGAGACCAGTAATCCAGGAAGTGACAGCTGCCAATCAGCTGGAACTGCGCACACATCTTCATTTCTGCCAGTGGAACTCTGTTCCACCCCATCCTGCCTGCTGCCCACCCCTGATTGGAACCCAGAAAACCAAAAGGCAACGACTGCAGTGATGGCCTGCTACCAGAACAGCAAAATGCTACATTCCAGTAGCGATTTTTGGGATGCATGCGCAGCTGTGCGCCCCTGACTTGTGCACATTTGCCCCGTGTGAGATTTGGCTTCTGTGCATGCACAGCAGGCAAAATATCACACTAAGATACTTTCGTGAGTGAGATTTCAGTGGTTTTCACTGATTTTCTGCTTCTGTGCAGAAGGCAAATCTCATGTGATGGGTGCGTGCATGCCCTTCAGAATCATGCATGCCCACAGCAGCTTTGGAGGGCACACCAGTAGCACCGAAGACGGCAGGCCTTTGCTGGACGGCTGGTGTACCTGGAGAGATGGCTCTGCATTAGCATGTGTGCCATACATTTGCCATCAATGCATTAGGGCATGGGTTGGCAAAGTTGGCTCTTCTATGACATGTGGACTTCAACTCCCAGAATTCCTGAGCTAGCATGACTGGCTCAGGAATTCTGGGAATTGAAGTCCACATGTCATAGAAGAGCCAACTTTGCCTACCCCTGCATTAGGGCATTAGTAGCACTTGATTTTTCTATTTGGCCACAAATGTACATTGAGTAGAACAACCTTCTGCAATATGAATGCCCTTCAAATGTGTGGAATTTGCATGCATTATTTTTAGCAAGGGGTATCTGTGGAATTCTGATTGTTGGAAGTCCACGTATTTTGAGGGCAACTGGGTTGTAGAAGACTGAACTCTGCTTTGTTTAAAAAGCAGGTAAGTAAAAATAAAGGCTACCTTTTCAGGAAAAAATGAATCTGAACCTGTTGGAATACAGTAATACCTCATGATACGAACTTAATTGGTGCAAGGAGGAGGTTCGTAAGACGAAAGGTTCGTAAGACGAAACATTGTTTCCCATAGGAAACAATGTAAAGTCAATTAATCCGTGCAACCAAAACCCCCCCCCGCAAAAAAACGGCTTTCCAGCTGTTTTAAAAGGTGACAGCCGGCCTGGGGGGCTTCCCAGCACCCCCCCGAACCTGGGTTCGGGGTTCGGGGGGGTGCTGGCAAGCCCCCCAGGCCAGCTGTCACCTTTTAAAACACCCGCACCGCTTCGCAGCTGTCTCCTGAAGCCGAACGCTAAAGCCGAACTTCCGCGTTCGGCTTCGGGAGACAGCTGCGAAGCGGCGTGGGTGTTTTAAAAGGTCGCAGCTGGCCTGGGGGCTTCTCAGCAACCTCCCGAACCGAACCCGGGGTTCAGCAAAATTTTGCCTCTTCTTACGAACTTTGTTCGAGTTACGAACCGGCGTTCGGGAGGCTTCTGGGAAGCCCCGCCGCCCGGCTGTTACCTTTTAAAACAGCCGCGCGGCTTCCCAGCAGTCTCCGAACGCAGGTTCGTAACTCGAAAAAAGTTCGTAAGAAGAGGCAAAAATTTTCTGAACCCCGGGTTCGTATCACGAGTTGTTCGTAAGACGAGGGGTTCGT
Source organism: Erythrolamprus reginae (assembly GCF_031021105.1). NCBI lineage: Eukaryota > Metazoa > Chordata > Lepidosauria > Squamata > Dipsadidae > Erythrolamprus > Erythrolamprus reginae. Next base: position 107,449,759 of record NC_091954.1, read on the forward strand.
ATCTTGAGGTACCACTGTACTTCCTTTTAAATCTCTGTTAGGTCTTAGCATCTGTATGCCATCACTACGCTATCAACAATGTGCAATGATTAACTAGTGATTCTATTGTTTGTTTGGAATTTGCTTTTTATTACAATTCTGTGTGGTGCAATACAACCAATTTCTAGTAATAATAGTATCCATTTTACCCTAGATCAGGGGTAGGCAAAGTTGGCTCTTCTATGACATGTGGACTTCAACTCCCAGAGTTCCTGAGCTAGCATGATTGGCTGAGGAATTCTGGGAGTTGAAGTCCACAAGTCATACAAGAGCCAACTTTCCCTACCTCTGTCCAAGAGCAGTGTTTCCCAACCTTGGCAACTTGAAGATATCTGGACTTCAACTCCCAGAATTCCCCAGCCAGCGAATGCTGGCTGGGGAATTCTGGGAGTTGAAGTCCAGATATCTTCAAGTTGCCAAGGTTGGGAAACACTGCCCTAGAGTATCAATGCAAACTGCTTTTATGTGGGTTCCATTCCCCCCCCTGAATATTTGGTTGGTTGGTTGGGGACTCTGTAGCAACATTAGATTTTTTTAAAAAGAAAACCCTTTCTTCTTCCTCTTCCTCCTCTTCCTCTTCTTTTTTATCTATTTTTTCTTTCTTTCTTTCTTTTCAGAAGGTAACAGGGGCATCTGGTGGAGCTTTACCAAAAAGGAGAAACACCAAGCTATTTTTAGGTATTGTAAAAGAGCTGTTTTCACATCCTTCTTCTAACTAACCTAGGTGCATGCGTTTTTATGTCTTGAGTTTTGATTCACACTGGGTTAAGTGCAAATTCTATAGCTGATGGGGGAGGCTTTTAAATTTTATAAAAGTGTATAATTTTTTTAAATTAAAAAAAAATCACTTTATAAGCTGCAGTCCTGTGGAGGGATTCCATTATTGCGTTGACAATTTATCATTTATGTACTGTTTGTTCCCCGCCCCACTTGCTGTACCCTACAAACATTTTGCATGACTTAGTAAATTTAATTATGAATCCTTTCTTTGTGTTGCTGAAAAGGTCCCACAGAAAGAGTGGGAGAGGCTAACTTCCGACTCTTGAGTCGGTCTTTGCTTGTTGAACACAACTTCTTTGTTCTGAATAAATCAATAACTCATTTTCTTTTCTTTTTTAAAAATATTTTTATTGTTTTTCTTTAAACAGACAAGACAGACAACATTTAACATTTAAAGGAGCTACCATTGCTCCGCTCGTCATAGAAGTCTAACTAATACAAAAAAGAAAAATCTAACTCTAGTCAGATCAATACAGAAATACAATTTATAATATTCTACATTCTTATTAATTTTACCTCTATGTTTCCTGGGCATGTTTAATTTATGCATGGTATGTCTGTGTGTGCGTCTGTTAGCATATGGGGTTTTTTAAATATTTAAATATTTTTAAATTTGTCTGTTTACTTATGATTTGTTTCTACATGTTGTGAGCCGCCCCGAGTCTTCAGAGAGGGGCGGCATACAAATCTAAGTAATAAATAAATAAATAAATAATTCATATAACTCAAATGAGTTCTCATAACTATAATTTTTTTCGATTTATTTCTAAAATATCATTTTGATATTATAATTAAACTACCGTAGTTAAAGTCAATTAATTAAACAAATAAGAAAAATTGCATTTAAAATTTCTAAAATTACAAAAAACCTCTATGATTATAGTGTTTTTAATCTACTTCTTTATATCTATTATAACAATATTATAAAATAATTAAAATCACTTATTCAATCTAAAAACCTTATCCTTTTAATTTCTTAATATTCTACTATATACTGTATATACCTATATTCAATTTAATAAATTTAATAAACACATTTTCTATCTTTCTCAGTGCTGAGAATTTGGTGGCTTTTGTCGGGATTAAATGCGGTGTTTATAAATCCACATTTGCTTTTCTGAAATCAGTAGGGTGTAAGTTGATAGAGGTCACTATAATGTGCATGTTTGTGCTTGTAAGTTATCCGTTTTAGTTATCACCCTTGTTATTTATTGCCACCAGCAAGCAGAAGAAGTGCTTAATTTGGGCTGCAAAAGAAAATAAGACCCCATCTTATTTTTGGAGAAAAATGTATATCTCAGAAAATTTGTGGTTCTAAAGAAGCCCCTAAAGGCAGAAATGCACCCACAATTCTCAAATAGTAAGATTAAGTCTAGACAACAATGCTCCTGGGTCCTGAGGTTAAATAACAAAGAAGGAGTTTGCTGGCTGCTTTAATTCTTTGGAATTTTCCTAAAGAGCAACAGCTGCAGTGCAGAAAAAAAAAGGGGGTGACAGATTTAATCTTCTCAAGCTGTGGGGAAAAAAAAACCTTCCAGGTTTTTCAGGAAGTATTATCACACCCACCAATTAAGTAGAGCAGTGTTTCCCAACCTTGGCAACTTGAAGATATTTGGACTTCAACTCCCAGAATTCCACAGCCAGCGAATGCTGGCTGGGGAATTCTGGGAGTTGAAGTCCAGATATCTTCATGTTGCCAAGGTTGGGAAACACTGAAGTAGAGAAAGAGTGCTGGAAAAAAACCCCAATGCTATATTTTAGTTTGGTTTTTCATGTATTCAAATAAAAGCTTGCGTAGAGTTCAGGAAGTTTTTCTTCTGATTATCTAATTATCACCAGGGATGCTCTGATGATTGATTGGTCCCATTGTCTTGAAGCCTACTCACATCAATGGGATGTGGAGTTACAAGTTGCTAGGAATTAGCCAGGAGATAGTCATACTGTGAAAAGTGCCACTATCCCAAGAATGAAATATTTTGGGGAAATATTAAAAAAGGCAGCATATTACATTATATTACGTTATATTATATTTCCCTAAAAGAGAAATGAAGAAACATGTTTTTAGAGGCAGAAAGCAGTCTTTCTTAATAGTCCACCGCAGATGCCAGCATTTAAGACATAAAGAGCTTATTGAAAAGAGGAAGCCAACTGTCTAGATGGCTCCATCCATAAGCAAAGCAAATACTGCCAGCAGACACCCGTTCAAGACAGGATATTGCGAAACCCCTTGCAGCAAAGTTTGACAGCTAACAAAAACAGAATGGTAGGATTAGAATAAGCAGCCCCTCACCCAAGAGCTAACACAGGACAAAAGCCATTAGCCACAATAGGAATTGCCCAATACCCTTTCAGAGTCCCTTCATTGCACAACCCTCCAGAACTGGCAATAAAGCAATCTGTAACTCTTCTATCCCAGGCTTTTCAGATTGAAACAAATGGTTAAAACCCATGAATGAAGCTTTGATTTACACTCCTTATTTGAAAAAATCCCAGCATTTTACAAGCAGAATGCAGGTTTTAAACATTCAGGGGATATTTTTCTCTGCTGCGAAGTTATCAGATAAGCTTCCGGGAAAGGCACCAGCTTCAGGCCTAATTGCATTCCAGCAAGATAAAACAATGAGTCAGAGAATATAAAATACAGCTCACCACATTATGAGAGGCTGGCGGCTTCTAGCAAAGAACTTTTGCAAAGCAGAAATCAGGTCTTTTGGGGGGCATTTTCTAGAACCCCAGATGTTACACAACATCCATGTAATCAACATCGAAACTCCACCTAGAACTTCCCAAGATCCTTTGCTTTTATACCTGCTGGGAGTGGTCAGCAAATCTGTTGGGCAGAGCTACTTGGCCCATAACCTGTTGGACAGAGTGATAGTTTTGCACACACAGAAGTTAACCCACCAAGTTAACCACTATACTTAATTGAACTCTTCAATGAAACACAGCAGCAGACTTTCTTGTAAAAATATATTTACTTCTCTTTTATCAAACTGCTTCTCTAAATAAACTATCATACAATACTAGTATATAACTCTTATAATATCCACCACTGCAACCACTAAGCACTAACCACTAAATTACAAACCACTCTATCACAAACCACTCAGTATCAAAACACTCTCTGTAACAAACCACTCTGGAACAAACCACACCCTGCAAGGGTGTTCCTTTTTATATAGGATACAGCCAATCAGGTTGCAGCACAATTAGCAAACTCATGATTCCGTGCTGATTATGGCTTACATCAGCCTCTCCCATGGTTACAAACCATTTACAGTAATACCTCGTCTTACGGACTTAATTGGTTCCAGGACGAGGTTCGTAAGGTGAAAAGTTCATAAGATAAAACAATGTTTCTCATAGGAATCAATGGAAAAGCCAATACAGTGATCCCACGAGTTTCGCGATCTCGATCTTTGCGAAATGCTATATCGCGATTTTTTCACCCGATGACGTCACTCCCTTCCTTTCTCATCTTTCTTTCTCTCTCTCTTTCTCTATCTTGCTTCTTCCTCTCTCACACTCTCTTCCTCCCTCTCTCATCTCTTTCTTTCCTTCTCTCTCTTTCTCTATCTCTCCCCCTCTTGCTCTCGAGCGGCGGGCGGCACCCAGGGAAGGTTCCTTCGGCCGCCTAGCAGCTGATCTGCTTGGCAGCGCAGTAGCAGCGAGGAGCCGAAGATGGGGTTTCCCCTTTGCGTGGGCAACGGGGAAACCCCATCTTCGGCTCCTCGCTGCTACTGCGCTGCCGAGCAGATCAGCTGATAGGCGGCCGAAGGAACCTTCCCTGGGTCTTCAACTCCCAGAGCGGTGGACAAGCGGCGGGTGGACAAGTGGCGGGCGGACAAGAAAAGCGGCGGCCGGACAAGCGGACAAGCGGCGGACAAGCGGCGGCCGGACAAGCGGCGGACAAGCGGCGGGCGGACAAGAAAAGCGGCGGCTGGACAAGCAGAAAAGCGGCGGCCGGACAAGCGGAAAAGCGGCGGACAAGCGGCGGCCGGACAAGCGGAAAAGCGGCGGACAAGCGGCGGCTGGACAAGCGGCGGAAAAGCGGCGGCCGGACAAGAAAAGCGGCGGCCAGACAAACGGAAAAGCGGCGGACAAGCTGAAAAGCGCCGGACAAGCGGACAAGCGGCGGACAAGCTGAAAAGCGGCGGACAAGCGGGCAGGCAGGCGGCTCCTCAGCTGCTGGGTCTTCCCAGGTGCGGAAGTAAAAACATCATCTGCGCATGAGCGGCCATGGAAAAAGGGGCGCGCATGCGCAGATGGTGTTTTTACTTCCGCACCACTACATCCCGAAAAATCGATTATTGTGAGGGGTCTTGGAACGGAACCCTCGCGATAATCGGGGGATCACTGTAATGTGTGCAAGCCCATTAGGAAAATCTAAAACATTAAGGCTTAAAAAAAACCAAAAACGGCGGGCAGACGAAGCTGAGTCGAACGGAGTGGGGGGAGGGACAGCCAGAGGTGGCAAGAGGTGGCAGTCCCAACGAAAGAAGGCAAAAAGAGCCTCTCTTGAGCTCCATGGGCCTTTCCCTCCTGTTTTTTCCCACCCCATTCTGCTCATTTCACCCACAGCTTTCTCCTGTCTTGAGCTCCATGAGTCCCTCCCGTTTTTGCCCACCCCCGTTCTGCTCATTTCACCCACAGCTTTTTCCTCTCTTGAGCTCTATGAGTCTTTTCCCCATGCAGTTTGGAAGGGGGGAGTTTGTTGCTGGGATTCAAAGCAGTGCTGGCAAAAATGAAAGGAATCCCAAGGAGAGGAGCCTCAGGGAATTCCCATCGCTTCGGGGCATCCCAGGGGCGGCTGCTCAGGTTCGTAAGATGAAAATAGTTCGGAATAAGAGGCAAAAAAATCTTAAACACTGGGTTCCTATCATGAAAAGTTTGTATGAAGAGGGGTTCATAAGACGAGGTATCACTGTACTTGCATTGTGATATTACCTTCAGAAATGAACTTATTTCTGACAAAAACCCCTAGAGTTAAAGCTACAAAATTACTTCCTTTTACCATACAAGTGTTGTTGTCTGCTTTGTAACCTCCTGAATCTAGCATCTAAGAGTGGCTCATCCACTCTAATGTCTTCCTCCTCCTCAGACTGTGACCAATCCCACATTGACATATCTGCCCCCTCTGGTGGTTCCTCAGGTACATCAAGGTCTATTACTCCATTACCCCCTCTGCATCAGCTGGTAACCCCACTGGCCCAGGGTATCCAGAGGGGCCTGGCTCATCCTCCTCAGAATCTGACATTAGCAGAGGTGGAGCACGCACAACAGTAATCTACCTCTATTTATAGTTCATGGTCTCGGCTGGAAATTAAAGCCCATAATTCTTGCATCTAGTTGAGAATTGTTTCCTTACAATAGGGCAATGTTCTTCAGACCGAGAGAGAAATACTGCCAAAATGCAGGCTCTCTTGGGCTAAAGTTGATATGAGTATAATTAATGTAGTTGAGTATGATTAATGTAATGCAATTAATGTGCTTATTCTCTATGGGTTTAATAGAGTAAGTGTGTGTGTAATATGTTTTAAGAGTCTACAAGAGCGGGCAGCTGTAATTAATAATAATGAGCCTCTTTTGGCATATTAAAAATGGCAGTATGATGGCCACTTTGCAGGCTTTGGTTCATAATCCCTGGCTATTTTTTCTTACCCTTGACTTATGGACATAAGTTAACTGAGCCCTAAATTTCCGTTGCTAAGTAAGACAGTTTTGCCTCATTTTACAGCCTTTCTTTCCACAAGTGTTAAGTGAGTCACTGCTGTGTTAAGTTAGTATCCCGGTTGTTAAGAGAACCTGTCTTTCCCTTTGACTTTTGTTTGTGAAAAGGTCTTCTCAGAAATGGATCATACCATCCCTGAGACACTGCAATCGTCATAAAATAGATGCTGGTTGTCTAAGGTCCGAATTTCGATCAAGTGACCACCGGGATGCTGCAACAGTCCTAAGTGTGAAAAACGATCATGAGTCACTTCTGTGACCCCCCCCCCCAGTGTTGTTGTAACATCACAGATGGTCACTAAAGTCACTAAAGGCCTTCTCCGGGTCCCGTCGACTAAGCAATGTCGTCTGGCAGGGCCCAGGGGAAGAGTCTTCTCTGTGGCGGCCCCGGCCCTCTGGAACCAACTCCCCTCGGAGATCAGAACTGCCCCCACCCTCCTTGCCTTTCGTACGTTGTTGAAAACTCGCCTTTGCCGCCAGGCATGGTGAAATTGACACCTCCCCTAACTACTGTTTTATGTATGGTTTGATTGGGTTGTGTGATTATTTTATTAATAAGGTTTTTAAATTGTGTTTTTAGATATTGGATTTGTACTTTGTTATTATTATTGTGAGCTGCGCCAAGTTCTCGGAGAGGGGCGGCATACAAATCTAATATATTATTATTATTATTATTATTATTATTATTATTATTATTATTATTATTTCCGCTACTGGAACGGTGATCCCAACTGATCCTGGGTGTATCTTCCTTTCCCTTCTCCCCTTCCTTGAATGCAACAAGTCCTCTTTTTTGGCAGCCCAATTGGGGATCTAATAATCCCGCTATAATTAGCACATTCACTTAGCAACGTTTAAACCTGATCTGGACATGCCTGTTGGCGCAGCCTTTCTTTTCCTTTCCCCCCTCCCAGCCGGTCAGCTAACTCCAGGGTTTCGGCCGTCTGCCTGAAGCTGAAGTTGCAGCTGCTGTTTTCAGTCAGATGGCAACGAACGTTTGTCATCGTCCTAACACCGGGGAGTGACGCTCGCTGTTCAGCTTGGTCAGATGGTAGACCGAAGAAAATCCCACCCACCCCATTGAGAGCTTGCCCCAAAATAACAGCTTCCCCATCCCCTCTCTCCTGCGCCTGGCCCCTGCGTCACCTCACTCTTTGTGGGCTGCCAGCAGGCCTTATTTTGCTTTGCCTGCTGTGGCCTCTTCTCTTTTCTCGTGTCATTTGGTGGCGTCTCTGTAGAAGACGCCACCAGTTTTAATTGAGAATTCTGATTCAGCTTCGGAGAGCTTCCAGCCCCTTAGACGGGAAATAGTCTCTACTCTTGACATTAGCACCTCTTTCTTTCTTTCTTTCTTTCTTTCTTTCTTTCTTTCTTTCTTTCTTTCTTTCCTTCCTTCCTTCCTTCCTTTCTTTCTCTCTGTCTGTCTCTGTCTCTCTCCTTCCTTCCTTCCTTCCTTCCTTCCTTCCTTCCTTTCTCTCTGTCTCTGTCTCTCTCCTTCCTTCCTTCCTTCCTCTCTGTCTCTGTTTCTCTCCTTCCTTCCTTCCTTCCTTTCTCTCTGTCTCTGTCTCTCTCCTTCCTTCCTTCCTTCATTTCTCTCTGTCTCCTTCCTTCCTTCCTTCCTTCCTTCCTTCCTTCCTTTCTCTCCGTCTCTGTCTCTCTCCTTCCTTCCTTCCTTCCTTCCTTCTTTCCTTCTTTATTTATTTTCTTTTTACAGAAATCCCTCGTTACTTCGCGGTTCATCTTTTGCAGATTCCCTACTTCATGGGATTTCAAAGGGGGATTAAATCCATTAAATCCATTGAAAATTTTAAATCCATTAAAAATTCATAAAATTCTTCTACAGTACTACTGTACTCTATTAAAGACACTGGTAGTATATCACATGTAGTTCCAGCTGAGAAACATTATAGAATGACTGTTTAATGCAAAGGGTGGGTTTTAAAAGTCCAAATACTCGTTAAATGCATAAAAAAATATCTTTCCTCTACTTCACGGAGTGGTCTTGAAACACATCCCCAGCGAAAAACGAGGGATCACTGTAAATATTTTTATTAATTTTCCACTTTTAAAAGAGAAAACACAGAAGAAAATCAAAAGAAAATTAAATTAAATCAATAGTATATACAGATATTAGTGTTATATTAGCATTAAAGTCACTATATTTATATTATAATTATACACCAGACTATAATTTGTCTCAAGTATATAAATTAGTACATGCTTTTTTCTCATTAACAAATTAATTTCATATATACTTCAATGATTTATCATGCAGGCTATATTACCCTTCCCCTTCCAAAAATTGTAAAGTTTATATTTTATTTATTACATACTTCAAAATATTTTAAAAAGTAAAAATAATAAACAGATTAAAATTATTAAAACAACTGTAAAGCAAAACTAACCTACCTATACCTTTCTTTATCTTAACACATATTTTATTGTTGTATATATTTTCCCAAGTAATCCTTTATGATTATGTGTTACTGCTTTTCTTCAATAAGAACATCTATCATCTATCCATTGACTTTCGTTTCTATGCGACTTAGTATTACAGTGTTCCCTCGATTTTCGCAGGGGATGCGTTCCGAGACCGCCCGCGAAAGTTGAATTTCCGCGAAGTAGAGATGCAGAAGTAAATACACTATTTTTGGCTATGAACAGTATCACAAGCCTTCCCTTAACACTTTAAACCCCTAAACTGCAATTTCTCATTCCCTTAGCAACCATTTAGATTATTACTCACCATGTTTATTTATTAAAGTTTATTTTTTTAAAAAACTATTAAAGGCGGATGAAAGTTTGGCGATGACCTATGACGTCATCGGGTGGGAAAAACCATGGTATAGGGAAAAAAACAGCAAAGTATTTTTTAATTAATATTTTTGAAAAACCGTGGTATAGACGTTTCGTGAAGTTTGAACCCGCAAAAATTGAGGGACCACTGTACAATACTGTAATGGTTATGTTCTATCTCTCTAAATGTATGTATGTATGTATGTATGTATGTATGTATGTATGTATGTATGTATGTTTGTTTGATTTCTATGCCGTCCTTCTCAAGGCGACTCCGGATGGCGTACATAACAATATATGTAAGAAATACAATTATTTTTGAAAAGAACTATACAAAATTACTAAAAAAAAATCTAGAAAACCCCCATGTTCCGTCACCCACATTCATCCAATTCAATCATTCATAATATTGGCCGGAAACAATCTCGTCACTCACGGTCCCCATGCCCTCCAGCAGAGGTGGATCTTCAGAGCTTTACGAAAGACCAGGAGGGAGGGGGCGGTACGGATCTCGAGAGGGAGTTCGTTCCAGAGGACTGGAGCCACCACAGAGAAGGCTCTTCCCTTAGGCCCCACCAGCCGACATTGTCTGGCCAACGGGACCTGGAGAAGGCCAACTCTGTTGGACCTAACCAGGCGCTGGGGTGCATGAGGCAGGAGATGGTCCAGAAGGTAGTCTGGTTCTAAGCAATGTAGGGCTTTGTGGGTCATAACCAGGTTAAATCCATGGAGGAGTTGATGCTTTCTGAGCTTTGCTTACAGATGTCCCAAAGCCCTTTTTCCAAAAAGCTTTTTTTCCTCCTTAAAAATGTTTTGCTTCTCATCCAAGACACTTCTTCAGTTCAGAACTGAAAAAGCTTCTTGGATGAGAAGCAATATGTTTTCAAGAAAAAAAACCCCTAACAAAGTTTCCAGTTTCTTTTTGGAAAAATAACTTTGGGAAAACCATGACCTGGGTGATTGACACTCTCCATAAACATTGACTTACCCAATGTTTATTTATTAATTTTTACAGATTAAAAATTAATATACATCACAATAGTCTTTTACAGATCACAGCCCATTTCATTATATTTCTTATTTACGTATCTATATTCAATGTATTTCATTCAAGAAAATAAGATAGGTATGGTAATTAAGATGAATAGATAGTAGATACATACAATTATAAATGTGCAGAGGTATCAATAGATAGGCATAACAGGTAGATAGAGAGGTAGGTATGTCAATGGCTTTCTCTATTTATCCATCTGTCTTTGTGTTCCCTTAAACATTATCTATATCGTGTTCATATGTTTACCTGTTTTTCTGTACATTAACACATTGTATCATAATAGTTTGTTTCTATCCTCAATCCATTTATACCAATTGTTCCATGTCTCATCAAATTCTTTTTTGTTTATTCTCTTAATTTCATAGTCATTTTGTCCATTTCTACGCATTTGTAGATTTTGTTTACAGTGTTGTTTTTCGATGGGGTCCTTTCATTTTTCCATAATTGGGCATAGGATATTCTAGCTACAATTATTATATGTGTTATTAGATATTGAGTTTTTTCTGAGTTTTTGGAGTTTTTTTTCTTCCAAATTCCTTAATAGCATGCCTTCAGGGGTAAATCCAATTTCCTCCTTTGTAATTTCTGATAGCTGCCTATGTACAGTGATACCTCGTCTTACAAACGCCTCATCATACAAACATTTCGAGATACAAACCCGGGGTTTAAGATTTTTTTGCCTCTTCTTACAAACTATTTTCACCTTACAAACCAACCGCCACCACTGGGATGCCCCGCCTCTGGACGTCCGTTGCCAGCGAAGCACCCGTTTTTGCGCTGCTGGGATTCCCCTGAGGCTCCCTTCCATGAGAAACCCCACCTCTGGACTTCCGTGTTTTTGTGATGCTGCAGGGGAATCTCAGCAGGGGAATCCCAGCAGCGCAAAAACTGGCACTTCGCTGGCAACAGGAGGTGGGGTTTCCCATGGAGGGGAGCCTCAGGGGAATCCCAGCAGCGCAAAAACGGGCACTTCGGCTGGCAAAAGGGGTGAATTTTGGGCTTGCACGCATTAATAGCTTTTCCATTGATTCCTATGGGAAACATTGTTTCATCTTACAAACTTTTCACCTTAAGAACCTCATCCCGGAACCAATTAAGTTTGTAAGATAAGGTATCACTATATTGTGTTCCAAAATCGTTTCGCTTTGGGGCAAGACCACCACAAGGGAAAGAAGGACTTACCAGATGTTTCATTACCTGGTTTGTGTCTGAGATTGGTACCTAGTTGGGTAATGAAACATTTATAAGCCAACAGCCATGCTCAGAGAATGCCAAAGATTTGACAGTTCAATTCTGAGCCACAAATATTCTCTTCTTTTTTGGCATTTCTATTCTCTTCTTTTTTGGCATTTCTGAATTCCTTTTAATGAAATGCGCTGATGGCAGTGGAACATCTGCGAAAGAAGAAACGGAATGAGACTGTAGGCATTTTGAGGAGCTTGCCAACGTTGGAAAAGAAGCCTTTATTCAAAATAACTTCTGGGTCATACAAGTGTAAAAACAATCTTCTGGAGAACTATCTATTTCTATATATATAATGTGGAAATATACAGTACATACACTCATAGGGCTACTTCTACTGTTTCATCACAAATGGAGGGAAGACTAAAACACATGAAGAACGGTTGCAGGAATTGCGTATGTCTAGTTTAATGAAAAGAAGCACTAAGGGTAACATAGTAATGTTCCAATATTTCATCAAAATATAGAGCAGCGGTGGCGCAGTGGGTAGCGTGCAGCACTGCTGGCTACTTCAGTTAACTGCTATCTGTAGTTCAGCAGTTCAAATCTCACAACCGGCTCAAGGTTGACTCAGACTTCAATCCTTCCGAGGTGGGTAAAATGAGGACCCAGATTGTTGGGGGCAATATGCTGATTCTTTAAACCGCTTACAGAGGGCTGTAAAAGCACTATGAAGCGGTATATAAAAGCTAAATGCTGTTGCTAAATGCTATTGCTATATTTGAGGGCTGCCACAAAGAAGAAGGGGATTTGTCCAAAGCATCTGAAGGCAGAGCAAGAAGCGATGGATACAGACTAATCAAAAAGATAACCATTTTGGAACCAATTAGACAGTTAGAGCAATTAATCAGTAGAACAGCTTGCCTCCAGAAGTTGTGGATGCTTCAACACTGAAGGTTTTTAAGAAGAGGTTGGACAACCATTTGTCTCCTGCTTGAACAGCAACTCTGCTTTTCTGTTAAGGTGGAGAAGTGGATTTCTAGTCCAGAGAACCCAGTGATATTGGATTAAATAATTAGTCCTTTCTAATTGATTAATGAATGACTCATCAGATGTTGCTAGATATCCTTCAGAATGGCCATCAAAATAATATTTAACCCTCTGATTCAACTTCAACTAGTACATTGTAATCAGGGGTGGATTTCCATTCTCGCTACTACTGGTGTGCTGTGCACGTAGCCTCACTTCTCTGGTGTGTACGCATGTGCTCCCCAGCGAGATTTTGTTTCTGTGCATGTGTGCATGCGGGATTATGACAATTTTTTTTGCTTTTGTGAAGCAACTTTTTTGCTTGCACAGAAGCAAAAAAACCCCACCGAAATCTCATACACGTGTGCATTCCCTTGCAAGATTTTGCTTCCTGTGTATGCACAGAAGCATGATGTCAATGGGAATGCATGCGTGCACGCAGGAGAAGTGAAGCTGGGTGCGCAGCGACCGGTTAGGTCCCACAGAGTTGGTCTTCTCTGGGTCCCGTCGACTAAACAATGCCGTCTGGCGGGACCCAGCGGAAGAACCTTCTCTGTGGCAGCTCCGACCCTCTGGAATCAGTTCCCCCCGGAGATTAGAACTGCCCCCACCCTCCTTGCCTTTTGAAAACTCCTCAAAACCCATCTCTGTCGTCAAGCTTGGGGGAACTGAGGCACTTTCCCCTTGCCTATGTAGTCTCTGTGCATAATATGACTATGTATGTTTTATATACTGGCGTTTCTTTTTAGATTTTTATATGTATAATTGTTATTTTAGATTCTAATTATTAGATTTGTCATTATGTATTTTTTTTATCCCTGTTGTGAGCCGCCCCGAGTCTGCGGAGAGGGGCGGCATACAAATATAATAAATAATAATAATAATAAATAATAATAAAATCACTCTGGGACATGAACGTTAACTAAAGCTGTGCGTGCAGCGCAGTGATCACGTCCTTTACCATACCGGTAGCAACCTGTTACTGATGCTGTTAGGCCAGAGCTAAACACAGGTAAAGCTTGGATGAGATGCTTGGAAGGATCTGGGCATGTTTTGCAATTACTGCAGATAACTTAGGGCAGTGAGGGTGAACCTTTTTTCCCTTGGGTGCGCGCAATATCGTGCATGCGTGAGTGCCCACACCCATAATTCAATGCCTGGGGATGGTGAAAAAAACTTCCCCTGCTCCCCGGAGGCCCTTTGGAGGCCAGAAAGAGCCTGTTTCCCAACTTCTGGTGGGCCCAGTGTTTCGCCTTCCCCAAGCTCCAAAGGGCTTCCCTGGAGCTGGGGGTGGATAAAAGTGCCCACCCTCACCTCCTGGAGGCTCTCTAGAAGCCACAAACAACCTCCCAGAGCCTCTGTGTGAGCCAAAAATCAAATGGCCGGCACCCACATGCATGTTGGAGCTGAGCTAGGGCAACAGTTTGTGTGCCAGCACATATGGCTTTGCGTGCCACCTGTGGCACCCCTGCCATAGATTCACCATCACTGACTTAGGGTGTGTGTTTCCTGATTACACCTCTGTGTCCATAAATGAGTATTTCAGGTGTAATTACAACAGGACTAAAGATACATCTCTGTGAACACTCTTAATTTAGTTAATGCATTGGGTTTTCCCCCCCTCCAATAAAGTTGTCTTTTTCTCTCTCTTGACAGATCTTGAATCTAACAGCGATTTAAATAATGAGGATTATGAATATGAGGATGAAGCTAAGCTTGTCATATTTCCAGACCACTACGAAATTCCTTTACCCAATATAGAAGAACTGCCAGCACTGGTGAGTGAATGAGAGAATGGGATAGCCAAAAAGAGAGAGAGAGAAAAAGACTGATATTGGCTTTATGGATTTAAGGAAGTCAGTTGCCTTGTTCAATGTACAGGAAAACTTGTATAGACTTGTTACTGCCAACACAAATTATTATACTTGCCATGCAAAGATCGTAAAATTTATGTATGGTATGTCTGTGTGTATGTCTGGTTTAATAATGGGTTTTTAATTTTTTTAAAAAATTTATTAGATTTGTTGTGAATTGTTTTATTATATGTTGTGAGCCGCCCCGAGTCTACGGAGAGGGGCGGCATACAAATCTAATAAATAAATAAATAATAAATAAATAAATAAAGGGCAAGATTCTGGAATGTTTTTTGTTTAATGTCTGTTTATTCTATCTGCATATCGTTTTGTTAACAGAAACTAGAGTGGATTAAAATGATTATCAGCAATGTCCATAATAAATATAATTAAAATTAAAACATTAACTAATCCCAGTGGTAACAATACCAGGATAAATCATAAAAATAGTGATGATAAGTAATAGATAAAAGACTTCATATGGAAATCAAATGGCAAGTGAATCAATGAAAGTAATTTAAAGCAAAATAGATTTAAGATGGTGAGAGCAAACTATTCCATCCAATTCTGTGTGAAAAGTTTTCTTTAGTAGCTTCCAGAAAATCACCCATTTTGAGAAAGTGTCAAAATGGGTGAACAGTGCAGTCAGGCAGTAGGGAAAGCAAGTAGGATGCTTGGCTGCATAGCTAGAAGTATAACAAGCAGAAAGAGGGAGATTATGATCCCGCTATATAGAGTGCTGGTGAGATTTGGAATACTGTGTTCAGTTCTGGAGACCTCACCTACAAAAAGATATTGGCAAAATTGAAGGGGTCCAAAGATGGGCTACAAGAATGGTGGAAGGTCTTAAGCATAAAACGTATCAGGAAAGACTTAATGAACTTAATCTGTATAGTCTGGAGGACAGAAGGAAAAGTGGGGACATGATCGAAACATTTAAATATGTTAAAGGGTTAAATAAGGTCCAGGAGGGAAGTGTTTTTAATAGGAAAGTGAACACAAGAACAAGGGGACACAATCTGAAGTTAGTTGGGGGAAAGATCAAAAGCAACATGAGAAAATATTATTTTACTGAAAGAGTAGTATATCCTTGGAACAAACTTCCAGCAGACGTGGTGGATAAATCCACAGTAACTGAATTTAAACATGCCTGGGATAAACATATATCCATCCTAAGATAAAATACAGAAAATAGTATAAGGGCAGACTAGATGGACCATGAGGTCTTTTTCTGCCATCAGACTTCTATGTTTCTATGTTTCTATCGGAAAGAATGGAGCAAGTCTTAATTTTAAGGGGAAGCAGTGATGGGGCTCCTACAGGTACAGTCAGATACGCAGAACTGGTAGAAACATTTTGGTCAGGAATGCAGAACCGGTGGAAAAATGTTGATGTTCATCTGAATCTTTCCTCTACTTCAGGTGACAATAGCTTGCGATGCAGTCCTGAGTTCAAAATCTCCCTACAGAAAGCAAGACCCAGACTCATGGGAAGAAGAGTTGCAAGTCTCAAAACATGCCAACACTCTGGTGCAAATGGACAATGGGGTCAGAATTCCACCCAGGTGAGACTGTTGTGTTTTATATACGAAAAAGTAAATTATTGAAGGAAGGAAGGAAGGGAGGGAGGGAGGGAGGGAGGGAGGGAAGGGGAATGGAATGGAATGGAATGGAATAGAATAGAATAGAATAGAATAGAATTCTTTATTGGCCAAGATTGGACACACAAGGAATTTGTCTTTGGTGCATATGCTCTCAGTGTACATAAAAGAAAAGATACATTTGTCAAGAATCGTGAGGTACAACCCTTAATGATTATCATAGGGTACAAATAAGGAATGAGGAATCAATCAATATTAATATAAATCATCAGGATACAAGCAACAAGTTACAGTCATACGGTCATAAGTGGGAGGAGATGGGTGATAGAGGAAGGGGAAAGGGAAGGAAAGGAAGAGAAGAGAAGGAAAAGGAAAGAGAAAGAAAGGAAGGGAAAGAAAAGGAAGAAAAGAAAATGTATGTTTCTCTATTTAAGAAAAGAAATATCTCTGAAATGATGACCCAATGGGGCACGGATTCTTTAGCAGTAATGAAAAGGAAGATGTTCTTCTGGTATTCTAATGGGCTAGAATAGAAATTTCTCAATTGATGATAGGATGGGGAGTGATACTCTCATTATGATTTTGTTTCTATATTTTGGGACTCTGATCATTGTTGGCTAAGGGGCAAAATATATTTCTGTTTCCTTGAGTAGATAAATACATCTGGGTTTAGCATAAAAGAAGTAATCCTAAATCAACTCGTTACAGCAAGTCCTCGACTTATTTATTTATTTATGGTATTTATTGTATTTGCATTTGTATACAGAATATTTTTGGGGTATACGCACCGGAGTATAAGACGTATCTTATTTTGGGGGAAGAAAATAGAGGAAAAAAATCTACCTACCAGGTATTCATCTGGCTAGCCTCCTTAGTCTGTTTAGCTTCAGCACATTATTTTATCCCCTGGTTAGGGCTGAAAAAGACTTTTTCAGAGGGAGTAGGAATGAAAACAAGCCTGCAAAGATTTAGGGCTGGGAAAAAAACCTTTCCGAGATTTAGGAAGCTGGGAAAATCGTTAGCACCTAGTTAGGACTGGGGGGGAGTAGCTTCAGAAAACCTATATTTGGAATACAAGACACACCCAAATTTTCAGCCTCTTTTAGGGGGGTTGAAATGCGCGTCTCATACTACAAAAAATATGGTATATAAGAAACTTCTATTAGAGAACTACAGTTTTGAAAAATCAGTGGGGTGGAGTCTCTGGAATCATAGAAAAAAATGAGGTGATCTTTTGCTAATTGAATCCCTGGTAATTCTAAAGCTGGAACCAGCTTCCTGCGGGCTGTTTGACTCTGCAAATTTGTTTTTCAGCGGCTGGAAGTGCTCCAAGTGTGACTTACGGGAGAACCTTTGGCTAAACCTCACTGATGGATCAATACTCTGCGGCAAATGGTTCTTTGATGGCAGTGGAGGAAATGGACATGTGCTTGAACATTACAAGGAAATGGGTTATCCCTTAGCAGTGAAGCTTGGAACGATTACTCCTGATGGTGCAGGTGAATGAAAGCTTGTGTTGATGGTCATCAACAGACCTTTTGGTCTCTGTACTTTGTTCTTCACTATCATTGTACACTGCTCAAAAAATAAAGGGAACACTTAAACAACACAATATAACTCCAAGTAAATCAAACTTCTGTGAAATCAAACTGTCCACTTAGGAAGCAATATTGATTGACAATCAATTTCACATGTTGTCAACACATTCAACTTTGTACAGAACAAAGTATTCAATAAGAATATTTCATTCATTCAGATCTAGGATGTGTTATTTGGGTGTTCCCTTTATTTTTTTGAGCAGTACATATGTACTGTTTTTTTGGAGTATAAGACGCACCTCTTTCCTCCCTAACAGAGGCTGAGTCTTCTACTCCGAAAGTAGCTTTTTTGAAGCTTTTTTTTCAGCCCTAACGAGGTGCTAACGATTTTCCCAGCTCTTACCTTGCAAGCTTTTTCATTGTCACTCTCTCCGAAGAAGGTTTTTTTCCAGCCCTAACCAGGGGATAAAATAATATGCCGAAGCTGACCAGACTAAGGGCGTTAGCCAGATAAATACCTGCTAGGCCTGCTAATACCTCCTTCAAAGCCACTCCAGTTTTTTGTGTCTTTCTTCTAGTGGTTCAAATCCCAGTAAGGGTATAGCCAGCCAATGAGAACATAATAAGCTGGAAATAGAGCTACTGTATATTAGTCTCCCTTCCTTTTCACTTATCAGCAAAATATGTCACACATGTATATAATAGTTTGTTGTATCTGCCCTGGAGGTGCTGAAAGGCAAAAAGGAAAGCAGTATGCTTCCTCCCATATACCAGGTATACCAGGGTGATTTGACAGAAGAACAAGCATACATACATACATACATACATATATACACATGCATACACACACACACACACACACACACACACACAAGTAGGATAACCCACCCAGGCTTCATGCTCTGGGGAATCCAGAGCATGATACCATGGTCTTTCGAGACTGAAGGATACCAATATATATATGTAGGTCTGGACATATTCAGGTTTCTTCCCGTGTAAGTTTCAGAGAGAGGAAGAAACCTGAATATGCCAAGACCTACATACTTGTACCCATGAAAATCTATACATATGTGGGTTTTATTTTTTGCTGAATTAAAAATTAAGGGAGACTAGGATAGACTTGTTTTGGCCTTGTTCTGGCCTCATCAGCTAGCCATATCATCTCACATATATATATTTACATATTTTTGCTGATAAGTGAAAAGGAAGGGAGCCCAGTATGGATCTATTTCAACCTTATTTTACAGATACATCCCCCCCCCCCCCACACACACACAGAGAGAGAGAGAGAGAGAGAGAGAGAGAGAGAGAGAGAGAGAGAGAGAGAGAGATTATATTATAGTAGCAGTTACAAGCCAAATACAAGTAGCTTCTAGTTCAGAGAGAGAGCGAAAGAGTTCAGAGTGGGCTGTGCCACGCCCAGCCTTCTAGCTTCAGTTTCGATTCTCTGCACAGACTCAACTTACTTAGTTGCTATGCCTATTCACAGGCTGACCTTGTTACCATTGGCTCTCCTAGTTCATTAATATCTTAACAGACTTGTGCTTGCTGCCTGATGAATTCTAATAATAGAAATCCAGATATTTAAACTTGTCAAGATTGAGAAACATTGGGTTAGACGAAATCCAAGACAACAATCTGACCTCAGTGGGACTTTAGTAGAGACAAACAATTTGCAGTGTTGCTCTGTTACGGTTTTTAGTTCTGTGTTGTTCTGCTGGGAGTAATTCTTCATCGCTTCTCTCTAGCCAACCATTGGTTATGCTTAAAAATATCCACGCAAGGTTCATTTAGAGCCACACTGACGCAGAAAAGTTGACTGGGTGTCATGCTGCATCATGACTTTACTGAAAAAGCATGAGGCCTCTCTGAACTTACATTTATAGAAGGGAACAATAACCCGCAGTGAGAAACAGAGGCATTCTTAAATTGGGATGCCAGCAAAAGGCCATGTGGTGTATCTATAAATGCCAACAGCATCATTCTTGGTGGACACAGGGAGAGAGAATGCTGGGCTTGATAAATGCTTGGCAGAAGAATAAGTAGAGGATTTTTTTAAAAAAAATGCCAATGCCAAGCTGGATTTTATGAAAAATGGAGTGGAATAGAATAGAGAATAGAGAAGAGAGAAGAGAGAAGAGAGAAGAGAGAAGAGAGAAGAGAGAAGAGAGAAGAGAGAAGAGAGAAGAGAGAAGAGAGAAGAGAATAGAGAATAGAATAAAATAGAGAATAGAATAGAGAAGAGAATAGAATAGAGAATAGAATAGAATAGAGAATAGAATAGAATAAAATAAAATAGAATAGAATAGAATAATGGACACAGAGACATTATTTTTTTCAGAGCAAAGCTGTTCCGAGCTAGGAAGAAATCTCTCTGGGTTGAGAAGAAGCTCAAACGAGTAAATATAGACATCTAGTCCAACCCCTGCTGGACCCAAGCAGGAGTCCCTACACCATTTTGGACAAATGGAAGTCCAATCTCCCTTTGAAAGTCTCAAGTGTTGGACAGTTAAGAGCTGCAAAAAGTTGGCTTATTTTGTGGATGTAGCTTGCCTGCCACATGACCAGGTGGGTGTGGCTTGACAATAGGGTGACACCCCCCTTAAAGGTCATGTGACTGGCTTAAAAGTCATGTGACTGGCTTAAAGGTGGCCAAGTTGACATCACTCACATCAAGGGTTTGGGTTAGGGTTAGGGTGCCTGGCCTCTCCTCGCCTCAAAGAGATACAATTTCCCTATCTATTTCCTATTACTGAACATCCAAAATATACTATTTAATTCTATGTATATATGCCATATGTATACATACATATTAGGTTTATGGTTAGGTTAGGTTTATTGGATTTATATGCCGCCCCTCTCCGCAAACTCGGGGCGGCTCACAACAATAATAAAAAACAGTACAGTACACAATACCAAATCCAATGCCCACCCATCCAGTTACAATTTAAATTAATAATCTCATAAAAACAGTATATATAAAAAACAGGCACACAGTCAATCAATCAACAAAACAACATGGGCAAGGGGGAGGTGTTTTAGTTCCCCCATGCCTGATGGCAAAGGTGGGTCTTAAGGAGTTTACGAAAGGCAGGGAGGGTGGGGGCAATCCTAATCTCAGGGGGGAGCTGGTTCCAGAGGGTCGGGGCCCCCACAGAGAAGGCTCTTCCCCTGGGTCCTGCCAGACGACATTGTTTAGTCGACGGGACCCGGAGAAGGCCAACTCTGTGGGACCTAACCGGTCGCTGGGATTCGTGCGGCAGGAGGCGGTCCCGAAGATATTCTGGTCCGGTGCCATGAAGGGCTTTATAGGTCATAACCAACACTTTGAATTGTGACCGGAAACTGATCGGCAGCCAATGCAGACTGCGGAGTGTTGGAGTGATATGGGCGTATTTAGGAAATCCCATGATAGCTCTCGCAGCTGCATTCTGCACAATCTGAAGTTTCCGAACACTTTTCAAAGGTAGCCCCATGTAGAGAGCGTTACAGTAGTCGAGCCTCGAGGTGATGAGGGCATGAGTGACTGTGAGCAATGACTCCCGGTCCAGATAGGGCCGCAACTGGCGCACCAGGCGAACCTGGGCAAACGCCCCCCTCGCCACAGCTGAAAGGTGTTTTTCTAATGTGAGCTGTTTTTCTAATGTGAGCTGTGGATATTACATACAGACATATAAAAATATACATTATCTACTATATAAACTGTATGTGTATGTACACACCCACACACACGCACAGCTCTTCTAAAATTATACACATTCAACATCATTTACTGCGATAGGAAAAAACATACCTAGAGCCCAGAAGGGAAAAAAAGAAAAAAATTCAAAATTTTTCTACCGGTTCTGTCTACCTGACTGTACCTGTAGGAACCCATCACTGGTGTTGGAGCTCTCACAACTTTCGCAGGCAACTTCTGTTCTACTGGTTGATCACTCTCACTGTCAGAAAGTTCCTCCTTATTTCCAGGTTGAATCTCTCTTTGGTCAGCTTCCATCCGTTATTCCTTGCCTGGCCTTCTGACCTTCTGTGGCAGCCCCTCAAGCATTGGAACTTCTATCATGTCACCCCTGGTCTTTCAAGATGGGTTAAATCAGGGGTGGATTCTGGATCCTTTTGCTGCTGGTTTGCTCAGGGTTGCGTTGTGCATGCGACGAATCAGTCAAAAAATCCAAGATGGCGGCGCCCACAGAGACACTGACAGAAACTCAGTTCTGTGATGTCATTGCTGAGTTGATACTGGTTCTAAAGAACAGGTTAGAACCTGTAGGAACCCACCTCCGGGTTGAATTACAATAACTCCTTGTCTCTGGCCTGAATGAATGAATACACAAATGAAATGTGTGATTATTTATCTAATGAGATTTGTATCTCCCCCTTCCTCTTGGAACTCAATATAGTATACAGGGCATAGTTCCCTCTAAGCTGAGCAGTGAGCAATCGCTCACTTAAAAATCATCATCAACTCAGAGTTTTCCAAACCTGCCCAGAAGCCGAGAGGGAAAGAGTGAGAGGGAAGGAGAGAGAGAGGAAGATAGGAAGAGAAACAGATAGAAAAAAGAGAGGAAGGAAAAGAGAAAGAAAAAGAATGGGAGTAAGGAAGAGAGAAAGAAAATCAAAATCTAGTTTGAAACTAGCTCAACTATTTAAGTGGCATTTTGATATTGATAGAGTTGCCCTATTATGAGCTCACTGTTATAGACACACAGTATTTATTTATTTATTTATTTTATTATTTCTGTGCTGCCCAGTCCCGAAGGGACTGCCGCTCAGACACTATACTTTTCCGCCCACCCCAAAAAAAAATTAGAGGGAACACTGATACAGGGAGTCCTGGACTTACAACTATTCATTTAGTGACTGTTTGAAGTAACAAAAAAAGTAACTCATGATGGTTTGCAGCATCCCCATGGCCACATGAGCAAAACACTGATTCACATTTATGACTCTCCCAATGTCTTGGAGTATCTGATCACCTTTTGCAACCTTCTGAGAAGCAAAGTCAATGGGGAAGCCAGATTCACTTAAATGTTTTACTAATTTAACTTCTGCTGTTGTAATTTACTTACTTACTTACTTACTTACTTACTTACTTACTTACTTACTTACTTACTTACTTACTTACTTACTTACTAAGACAGCGTATAACAATAATCCAATACTAAAAACAATTAAATCCCATTATAATAAAAAAACCAAACATACATACAGACATACCATGCATAAAATTGTAAAGGCCTAGGGAGAAAGAGTATCTCAATTCCCCCATGCCTGGCAGCAGAGGTGGGTTTTAAGAAGCTTACGAAAGGCAAGGAGGGTGGGGGCAATTCTAATCTCTGGGGGGGAGTTGGTTCCAGAGGGCCAGGGCCGCCACAGAGAAGGCTCTTCCCCTGGGTCCCCCGCCAAGCGGCATTGTTTAGTTGATGGGACCCGGAGAAGACCCACTCTGTGGGACCTAACTGGTCACTGGGTGCAGCAGAAGGCGGTCCCTGAGATAACAACTGTCTTGCTTAGCAATAGGGAAATTTTGGGCTCAATTGAGTGTTCTTAAGTCAAGGACTATCTGTAATAGATTCCCCTGATTTCTTCCTCAATGTCAAATCTCTTTGGGTAAGTTGAGTATAGCCACTGGTTCAAAGTTAACCCATGAACTTTGATGAAGAAATGTGTGCTTGACCTTGAGTTGGCCCGGTCCTTATCCCGTAGTTTAACCACTGTTGCACACTGTTTATAGCAGCAGCAACAGGACTTAAACATAAACACCACTTCACACTGCTTTACAGCCCTCTCTAAGCGGTTTACAGGGTCAGCATCTTGACCCCAACAATCTTTATTTTACCCACCTCAGAAGGATGGAAGGCTGAGTCAACATTGAGCCTGGTGAGAGTCGAACTGCCAAATTGCAGCCAGTCGGCAGTCAGCCGGCTTAGCCTGCAGTACTGTACTCTAACCACTGTGCCACCTCGGCTCATTACAATTTGTTGAAAGTTGACTTAGAATCTTGTTGCTCCTCCTTCCATAGTAAGTGGAGAATTTCTGCTAGGAATTTTTTGTTACCTGCATATTGTATCTCCTTGATCTGTAGAGAGGTGCTTCCCAACTTTGGCAACTTGAAGATATTTGGACTTCAACTCCCAGAATTCCCCAGCCAGCAATGCTGGCTGGGGAATTCTGGGAGTTGAAGTCCAAATATCTTCAAGTTGCCAAGGTTGGGAAACACTGCTGTAGAGCATGGAATATCAAATGCTATTCATAGGTTACATTTGGTGAATTAATCCCTTTGTTCTTACTTTTGCAGACGTTTATTCCTTTGAGGAAGAGGAGGCTGTTTTAGATCCTCATATTGCCAAACATTTAGCTCATTTTGGAATTGACATGCTCCAAATGCATGTGGTAAGTGACTTGTCCTTTGTGCCCGGTTATAATGACACACAAATATCATAAATAACTCAGGAAAACAAATAAATAACAACAATAGTACTTCAACTTATATACCACTTCACAGTGCATGACAGCACTCTCTAAGGGGTTTACAGAGTCAATATATTGCCCGCAACAAGCTGGACCCTCATTTGACCAATCTCAGAAGGATGGAGGGCTGAGTCAACCTTGAGTTGGTCAGGATCGAACTCCTGGCATTGGGCAGAGTTAGCTTGCAATGCTGCATTCTAACCCCTGTGCCATAATGGCTTCTTTTGTTTCTCTTCCTTTTTCTACAATTTTTCACTTTAGGCTTTTCTAATGAAATATATCTGATAAAAATTTTAAAAGAAAAATAAATGCTATTAGTCTAAATAAGAAACAGTTGTAAATTGAGGACTACCTGTACTTGAACATTTTTGTGGATGTAAGGAAAATTTTATGTACAAAGCTATAAAATGTATTTATTTATAACATTTATTGGCTGCCCGTCTCGCCACAAGGTAATCCTGGGCCGCTTGCCATCTTAAAAAGTTCAAAGCTTTGCAAAGCCTAAAATTACATAAATAAAATGCTGGATGATTGACTGAAAATGCGACCTAACTGTGGGATACATGTATTGATTTCAATTACTTGGATAACTCAGCAGGTGGAGACATAGTCACATATCTCAGCAATTGTAAAATAAAGTAGTTTTATGCTGAGAGTTTGTTTCCTTTTGGGATGAATCAGGGGTGAAATCCAGCAGGTCCTGACAAATTTTGGAGAACCAGTAGCAGAGATTTTGAGTAGTTCAGAGAACTGGCAAATACCACCTCTGGCTGGGCCAAGAATGGGGTGGGAATGGAGATTTTGCAGTATCCTTCCCCTGGATTGGAGAGAGAATGGAGATTATGCAGTATCCATCTCCCAGCAGTAGGGTGGGAATGGAGATTTTGCAATATCCTTCCCCCAGGAGTGGGGAGGGAATGGAGATTTTGCAGTATCCTCCCCCCAGGATTGGGCAGGGAATGGAGATTTTGCAGTATCCTTCCCCCAGGAGTGGGGAGGGAATGGAGATTTTGCAGTATCCTCCCCCCAGGATTGGGCAGGGAATGGAGATTTTGCAGTATCCTTCCCCCAGGAGTGGGGAGGGAATGGAGATTTTGCAGTATCCTTCCCCCAGGAGTGGAGAGGGAATGGAGATTTTGCAGTATCCTTCTCCCAGGAGTGGGCAGGGAATGGAGATTTTGCAGTATCCTTCCCCCAGGAGTGGGCAGGGAATGGAGATTTTGCAGTATCCTTCCCTTGGAGTGGGGAGGGAATGGAGATTTTGCAGTATCCTTCCCCCTTGGGTGGGGAGGGAATTGAGATTTTGCAATATCTTTCCCCCAGGAGTGGAGAGGGAATGGAGTTTTTGCAGTATCCTTCCCCAAGGAGTGAGGAAGGAATGGAGATTTTTGCAGTATCATTCCCTTGCTATGCCCACCAACCCATGCCCACAGAACCAGTAGTTTCAAAAAAATTGGACTTCACCACTGGGTTGAATAGTTGTTCATAGTTAAACAAGTGTGTGATTTTTCTTTTAAACATCCTAGCTTTGCAAGTTGGTAACAAGCCTTTTTCTTTTTCAGACAGAGAATGGCCTAAGAGATAATGAAATAAAATTCCGAGTCTCTGAATGGGAAGTCATCCAAGAAGCAGGCATGAAGCTGAAACCAATGTATGGACCTGGATATACTGGCATGAAAAACCTGGGGAACAGCTGCTACATCAACAGTGTATTGCAAGCCATTTTCAGTATTCCTGAATTTCAGAGGGCGTAAGTCATTTCTAGGCATTTCATAAAAACTCAATTTTTACAGATTAGAAACAAGCAGATATATTCATAATCTGTCCCATTGCATGTAGGTGAAAAGAGATTCATTTCTCCTATATGCAGTGGAAGTGATGTGCCGGTGCCTGGAGGCTGTTGGGGTCTGGATGGGTGTCAACAGACTCAAACTCAACCTTGATAAGATGGAGTGGCTGTGGGTTTTGCCTCCCAAGGACAATTCCATCTGTCCGTCCATTACCCTGGGGGGGGGGGGGGAATCACTAACCCCCTGTTATTTGCATTGGCAATTGAGGTCTTAGCAAATAAAATTAGAAATGACAAGGAGTGGAGAGGTTACCAAATAGGAAAACTTGAATTAAAATTAAACCTTTTTGCAGATGATGCTATAGTATTGGACTAAACCCCAATTGAAATGATGAAAAGAATAAAGATCATACTCCAGGAATTTAAAGACCAGTCGGGTCTTACAGTTAATATAGAGAAATCAGAGATAATTTGTTTAAATACAGGCCCTAAAGAGCAAATTGAGATACAAAAAGTGTCAGGATTGAAACTAGGATGTAAAAAAATGAAATACTTAGGAGTTTGGTTGTTAAAGAATCCTAACAAAATTGCGACGGTTAATTATAATTCAATATGGAAGAGACTTCAAAAGCAGATAAAAAACTGGAAGAAAAAAAGGTTGAGAAGAATTGCTAAGATTAGAGCCCTTAAAATGATGATTATACAAAAAATGATGTATTTATTTCAGGTTTTACCAGGTACCTTTCCTGGTGCAAAATTGAGAGAATGGGATAGTAAACTAAATTTTTGGATTGAAGGAAACAAAAGGCCTAGAATAAGGAAAAAATGGCTGTTTGCCCACGAGAAAGAGGGGTGGGGGGTGGGGAAGCCCGAGCTTAGAATTATATAGAGAAGCATTTCAAATAGAAAGATTAATTGAACTACAGTTATGGGGGGGAAAGAAGTGGGTGAAATTGGAAAAGGAAATTAATAATATAAATAATAAGGAGTTATTATTTAAAAAATGGAGTAAAATAGAAATTAATAATTTAACCGACCCTCTGAAAGCAGGTTTAGAAATATGGTTTAAATGGCAGGGGAAATGGGGAATTAGAAACTCAAAATTATCAACGTTACATGTATTGAATACAGGTAATGACGTTAACTTAAGCAGAATTATAAAAGAGTTAAATAGTAAAGGGATAATGAGAATTGAACAGTTATATGAGAAGGACGGGAGAGTTAGTAGAACTTGGCTGGAATGGTGGCTGGGTCAACAGAAATGGCTGCAGATTAATGCAATAAGTAAATATTTAAATAAAAGTGAGAATAAAGAAGTGTTTAGAAAATGGGGTTTTTAAAATGTTTTTAGTAGAAATTTAGATTTGTTATAAATTGTTTTTCACTTTGTTGTGAGCCGCCCCGAGTCTGCGGAGAGGGGCGGCATACAAATCGAAATAAATAAATAAATAAATAAAATTTCTTGAGAGAAGAAAATTGTTTAGAGAAAATAATAAAAGAAAAGATTAATAATGCAAAAGCTCAAACTAGCAATATATATAGAATGTTATTGCAAGCATAACAGGAAGTAATAAAAGGTTTGACAAGATGCTGGCAAAATGATTTACAAATAGATGAAAGTGAAATGAAAGAAATAGTAGAAAATATACATAAGATTAAAAACACAAGAGTTAAAGAGATGAGAAGAAAAATCTTACATAAATGGTATTATACACCAGCACAATTTGCACACTTCCAGGGAAAGAGAAAGGTAATTGTTGGCATGGTTGCCAAAAGAAAGGAATTTTCATGCATATGTTCTGGGAGTGTGTAGAAATTCAGAAATTTTGGAAGGAAGTGCAGAATGAAATAAATAAAATGTTAAATATTAATTGGACAATTACAAAAGAAATAGTGATTTTAATTAAACAAAGAGAACTAAGAGATTTTAAAGAAAAAAAACCTGCAGCATTGGAAAGTGCTCAAGCGGTAGTGGTATTGGGTTGGAAAGAGTCTATAAAATGGACATTACAGAACTGGTACTGGTACATGGTGGATCACATTCATTTTGAAATCATGGAAATAAGATTAAACAACTTTGATGAAAACAAACTGGAGAAGCTGATGGCACGATGGAATAAGGTGAAAGGTTATATGCTGAGTAGAATCTGTGATGCAAATGTGAAAAATAAACTCCAATCACTCTTTCAGTAATAACAAATGCAAAGTAGAGCCAAGGAAATATATATATATATAAACTAGTAAATATTTGAACCCCCCGCAATGGGTGGTGGTGGTGATGGGTTTTTTTTTTTGTCGGTCAGGTGATGGGCACATGCACTGTACACTGTTTTATGTTTGTTTTATGTAACCATATTTACAAAATTAATAAAAATATATTAAAAAAACAAAACAAAAAACTAACCTTCTCAGAGAGGGCCGCAACTTGGGCGTCCTCCTCGATCCACAGCTCACATTAGAGAAACATCTTTCAGCTGTGACGAGGGGGGTGTTTGCCCAGGTTCGCCTGGTGCAACAGTTGCGGCCCTATTTGGACCGGGAGTCACTGCTCACAGTCACTCATGCCCTCATCACCTCGAGGCTCGACTACTATAATGCTCTCTACATGGGGCTACCTTTGAAAAGTGTTCGGAAACTTCAGATCGTGCAGAATGCAGCTGCGAGAGCTATCATGGGCTTTCCTAAATACGCCCATGTCACACCAACACTCCGCAGTCTGCATTGGTTGCCGATCAGTTTCTGGTCACAATTCAAAGTGTTGGTTATGACCTATAAAGCCCTTCATGGCACCGGACCAGAATATCTCCAGGGCCGCCTTCTGTCGCACGAATCCCAGCGACCAGTTAGGTCCCACAGAGTTGGCCTTCTCTGGGTCCCGTCAACTAAACAATGTCGTTTGGCAGGACCCAGGGGAAGAGCCTTCTCTATGGCGGCCCTGACCCTTTGGAACCAACTCTCCCCAGATATCAGAGTTGCCCCCACCCTCCTAGCCTTTCGTAAGCTCCTTAAAACCCACCTCTGTCGTCAGGCATGGGGGAATTGATATTTTCCCTCCCCCTAGGCTTATAAAATTTATGCATGGTATGCTAGTAGGTATGATTGGTTTCTAAATTGGGGTTTTAATTTAACTTAAACTTAAATATTAGATTTGTTTACATTGTACTATTCTTGCTGTGAGCCGCCCCGAGTCTGCGGAGAGGGGCGGCATACAAATCTGATTAATAAAATAATAAATAAAATAAATAAATTTGTAAAACTTTAAAATGGCTGTTGGAGAGCAGGGCACAATTTACCCAGCTGCCTAGGTATAGCTCAATGGCCAATAAGAACATACAGATGAGGCCATGGACTACATTACCCAAAGTGCAATCTGTTACTACATTCCCCTAATTTATTTATTTAATTTATTTATTTTATTTATTAGATTTGTATGCCGCCCCTCTCCGTAGACTCAGAGCGGCTAACAACAATAATAAAACAGCATATGACAAATCTAATATTAAAATAACTAAGAAACCCTTATTAAAAACCAAACATACACACAAATATACCATGCATAACTTGTATAGGCCTGGGGGGGGAAAGGAATATCTCAAGTCCCCCATGCCTGATGACAGAGGTGGGTTTTAAGGAGCTTACGAAAGGCGAGGAGGGTGGGGGCAATTCTGATCTCTGGGGGGAGCTGGTTCCAGAGGGTTGGGGCCGCCACAGAGAAGGCTCTTCCCCTGGGTCCCGCCAAATGGCATTGTTTAGTTGACAGGACCTGGAGAAGGCCAACTCTGTGGGACCTAATCGGTCGCTGGGATTCGTGCGGCAGAAGGCGGTTTCGGAGATATTCTGGTCCGATGCCATGCAATGTCTCCAGCACTGTGCATGGGTCCGAGCTAGATTTTGCTTCTTCGCATGTGCAGGAACCAAAATCTCATGATGGGATGCGCACACGAGAGAAAGATTTGCCCATGCGCAAAAGCAAAAAAATGGCTGAAACTCCCGCTTCCTGAACCATCCAATTAGGGGAAACTCCGGCTGTTGCTAAGGACGCAACGCCCTTCCCCACGCGACTTGCACACAAATATTCCTTGAGGAATATTGGACACCAAAAAAAGTTCGTCATCACTGCAATAAAGTCTTTCTGCTATTGATTGATTGATTGATTGATTGATTGATTGATTGATTGGATGCCGTATTTGTATGCCGCCCCTCTCTGTAGACTCTTGTAGTACAGGAGTGACAAATGGTAGTAGGGAGGGCTTCTTGTAACTTAAAATCTGTTTGGTTCTGTGTCAAAGATTATATCCATCTGTAAAAGAAGGCAACCTTCTGTGAATTATTATGGGATTCCAAAATGTCTGCCTTTCTTTCTTTTTTATTTATTTATTTATTTGTCAAACAAGTAGAGTATAGTACATATTAACATAACATAACATAACATAAGTAGAACATAGTGATAGAAAGGATAATAAGACAGTAGAACAGGGACATTAGGCACATAAGTGCACTTATACACGCCCCTTACAGACCTCTTAGAAAAGGGGAGAGGTCAATTGTAGATAATGTAAGGTTGAAGATTTTGGGGTTGGGGGAAGCAACAACAGAGTCAGGTAATGAGTTCCAGGCGGTGACCACTCTATTGCTGAAATCGTATTTTCTGCAGTCACGTTTGGAGCGATTTACATTCTGTTTGTATCTATTACGTGCTCTTGTGTTGTTGTTGTTAAAGGTGAAGTAGTCACCTTTAGGGAGTACATTATGATGTATGATTTTATGTACAACAGTTAAATCAGTTCGGAGACGACGTAGTTGTACATTTTCTAGATTTAGTATTTGAAGTCTGGAGGAGTAGGGTAATTTGTTACGTGAGGAGGAGTGAAGGATAATAAAAGTCGTTGGTTTTTGTAATTTTTCAATATGTTCTCCTTTTCCTATTTATCTTCTGCTGTTCTTTACGTTAGGTATGTGGGAAACCTTCCACGGATATTTGACTATTCTTCTTTGGACCCAACACAAGATTTCAACACTCAAATGTAAGTGGCTGGGCTCTGGGCTTTTTGGGCTCTGTGGACCAGTGGCTGGGTGGTGATGATGATTTTGTGTGTGTGTGTGTGCCACTTGCACAAATGCAACTTTATGTGTGTGCATGCTCGGCTGCTTCTTGCATCGCTCAGTTATTATTTATTATTATTTATTAGATTTGTATGCCCCCCCCTCCGAAGACACGGAGCGGCTCACAACAATAACAACAATGTAACAAATCTAATACATTAAAAGAAGTCTAAAACCCATTGTATAAAACAGTGTTTCCCAACCTTGGCAACTTGAAGATATTTGGACTTCAAGTCCCAGAATTCCCCAGCCAGACTTGAGGATACACTAATGGCATTGGACCAGAGTACCTCCGGAACCGCCTGCTACCGCATGAATCCCAGCGACCGATAAGGTCCCACAGAGTTGGCCTTCTCTGGGTCCCGTCGACTAAACAATGTCGTTTGGCGGGCCCCAGGGGAAGAGCCTTCTCTGTGGTGGCTCCGGCCCTCTGGAACCAGCTCCCCCCCGGAGATTAGAACTTCCCCCACCCTCCCTGTCTTTCGTAAACTACTCAAGACTCACTTATACCGCCAGGCATGGGGGAGTTGAGACAACTTTCCCTCCGGCTTTTTTATACTTTGTTTTATGTTTGGAATGAATGTGCTGTTTGGGGTTTTTTTTTTAAAATAATGATAGGGTTTTATATGTTTTTTAATATTAGATTTGTTCCATTACTATATTGTTTTTATTACTGTTGTGAGCTGCCCCGAGTCTTTGGAGAGGGGCGGCATACAAATCTAATAAATAATAATAATAATAATGTCTTCTTGGGAATGTCGGATGAGTCCAGATTAGATTCCTGTTGACAGATGGCTGATTTAAACTTACTTTTTGCTTCCTGTCCTTTCTCCCTTTTAAAAACTTAGTGGTATGCTTTCTGTCTCTTCCCTGTCCCTTCTCCTTTGCTGCAGGGCTAAATTGGGACATGGGCTTCTTTCAGGCCAGTATTCAAAACCTCCAGTGAAATCTGAACTCATTGAACAGGTGATGAAGGAACAACACAAGGTATTTGACCCACCATATTCATCTTGAGAAGTAAGGAGATGTGAATAACCACCATCGTTTTAGCAAGACAATTGTCTCTTTGAAAATCACAGATTCGGCAATAGCTGAATTTTTATTTATAATTTTGGCACAGGTATTCCTCGACTTACGACCGGTTGTTTAATGATTGTTGGAAGTTACGATGTATCCCCAAAGGTATTCATGGTCACATGACCCATTTGCAGCCATTTTCAGTGTCATGGGATCATGTGACCATCCATCACAACAGTTTTGTTCCAAAACTGATTTTTGGCAAAACTGTGCTCATAACAAACTATTGAGTGAATTTTACAAGCACTGTGCTTACTTAATGAACACCACAAAATAAAGTCGCAAAATAGGTTCAGTCACACAACCGACTCGTGACTGTTATGACTTATGATGACAATGGACATGATCCTGTATTTATTTTTTATTTATTTGTTTTGTCAAGCGTACATATGATTACAGAAAAGTATGAACATGACTGTGAATACATAAAATTTATAAACATGGTTATGAGTACATGAAATGGTTACGAATACGTAGGGACATTAGGACAAGGGCTGTAGGCATGCTGGTGCACTTAGGTGCATCCCAGGGGAAGAGCCTTCTCTGTGGCAGCCCCGACCCTATGGAACCAGCTCCCCCCTGAGATTAGAACTGCCCCCACCCTCCTTGCCTTTTGTAAACTCCTTAAAACCCACCTCTGTCATCAGGCATGGGGGAACTGATATAACTTCCCCAGGCCTATATTGTTTATGTATGGTATGTTGTGTGCATGTTTTTTTAAAATTATGGGTTTTTAGTTTTAATTATTAGATTTGTATTCTACATTGTTTTTCTGTAACTGTTGTGAGCCGCCCCGAGTCTACGGAGGGGGCGGCATACAAATTTAATAAATAAATAAAATAAAATATATATTATATTTATATATACAGTATTATATTATATTATATTATATTATTATATCATATTCATTCATTTAGTATACTATACTATATTACTATATCATATCATATATCTTATCTTATACTGAAAGATTTTTGCAAAGCTCAAGATAGAATTCTTTTTATGGAACTTCAAAGATTTGGAAATTAAATCCCGTGTTGTTATGCCATGTCACAATAGCTTTGTTCAAATGTTAGGCTGACGCAGGAGAAAATGTTGTGCATCTCTCTGAGGGCATCACTGAAATTGGACATCCAGATTTCAAATAACAGCAACATGATTTTCTGCCAATTTTGACAGGATATTGAGTACAATAAATGCTTCTAAGAAGCTTAGCAAACTTATTGCAACAGAAACTAGCAAAATGCACACCAAAGGGGGAAAAAAATTGGGCCAAACATTCAGTCCATCTACTTAGTGAAATACAGGTAGTCATTTACAATTGAGCCCAACATTTCCACTGCAAAACAAAACAGTTGTTAAGTCAGTTTTGTCCCATTTTACGTCACATTCATGCCACAGTTTTAGATTTAGATTTTAGATTTATTGGATTTATATGCCGCCCCTCTCCGCAAACTCGGGGCGGCTCACAACAATAATAAAAAACAGTACATAATAACAAATCCAATGCCCACCAATCTAATTACAATTTAAAATTCATAAATTCATAAAACAGTCCCAATATATATAAAAAACAGGCACACAGTCAATCAATCAAAGTTGTTAAGTGAATCGCTTTAATTGTAAAATTAGTAACTCGGTTGTTAAATGAATCTGATTTCCCCATTGACTTTGCGAAAGGGGATCAAAAGTGTGAAAAACTATCATGTCACTTTTTTCAGTACCATTGTAACTTCGATTGGTCTTATACTCCCCCAAATATGGTAAGTGGAACCCATCCCTTTATCAGTGGCTTCCAAGGGAATTCAGTCTGAAAATTAATTCTTTACAAAGTATAGTCTCATGCAGTATAAACACGGATAGAGGAAAAATTGATATATTTAAAAGTTATGTCAGTTGGTATCCCAGTTTTTCTACTTTGGCTAAAAATGCCTTTGTATTCTGAAATGTAAATGTTCCATTAAACTGATTTATTGTTAATCGTGCCTCTGCACGGGAACAGATTTGTGCAGTGGCCTAGAGGTGAGACTCTCGTTTCACAAACAGGAGGCTGTGAGTTTGATCCCAGTTAGAGGCAGATATTTCTATCTCTGGGCATGTTGAGAATATATCTGCTGAATGTAACTCCTCATTGGTGACAGGAAGGGCATCGGGCCAGTAAACACTCAGCTCCATTTAGTTACCCAGACTCCATTCTGCAAGGGATTAGGGTTCATTAAAAGATGCTTCTGCTGTCGGGCCTGGAAATAATCTTGGGCCTCTGCACAGGAATCTTCTCAACACTAAATTGATGCTAGATAAGGGCCAGTGGAATTCAAGAGGGGAGAATAGACTTAGTCCACTTGTGACTATGTAGAGATTCTAGGCTGATTCTTCTTTTGACTCCACCCCAGCACTCTTTCTTCTACAGAAAACAACACTGAGCTAGTATTGTACATAAAAGTAAGAATGAAATACACTATGAAGCTATTTATACCTGCCTTACTTTATAAACTTTGTTTACTGAGAGACCATTGACATAATAGTTACATCTAGTTAGCCTCGGAGTCCCAGGCAAGATTTTATTACCCCTAAATATGGAAATTCATTGCAGACCTTCATACTTCACCTCTTACCCCTCTCTCTAAAATGAGATGTATCTGTCTGTCTGTCTGTCTGTCTGTCTGTCTGTCTGTCTGTCTGTCTGTCTATCTATCTGTCTTTCATTCATTCAGTTTTTATGGGCTCTCATTTCAACAAGTGCCTCTGGGGGGTCAGTCATATTTTTTTTAAAAAATCCCATCATTTTATTTATTTATTTATTTATTTTATTTATTAGATTTGTATGCCACCCCTCTCTGTAGACTCGGGGCGGCTCACAAAAATAACAAGAACAATGTACCATATTTCCTAAAAATATCTAACACAGACTTTAATTAAATCCCAGAACTATTTACTGGTATATTTCTTTTCAGAAGCTGGTACCGCTTCTGAAATTTGATTTTTTTAAATTTTTTGTAGCAATGTCTTTAATTGCTTGGGTGGAAATGACTGTAATTCTCATGTCAATCTCGTTTTGTGATTTATACTGTACTGCTGAATGTTGCTGTCAGTATTCATGGGTTTTAATGATTTGTGGGTTTTTAAAAAAGATGTCAGTACATGCAGTTACTTTAATCTATAAAAAGGGACCGATTCTAAGATGGTTGGTTGGTTTTGTCTGTCATTAATTAATTAATGACAGACAAAACCAACCAACCAACCAACCAACCAACCAACCAACCAACCAACCAACCAACCAACCAACCAACCATCTCAGTAATATAATGTAATGTAATGTAATGTAATGTAATGTAATGTAATGTAATGTAATGTAATGTAATTAATTAATTAATTAATTAATTAATTAATTAATTAATTAATTAATTAATTAATTAGCTAACTAACTAACTAACTAACTAACCAACCAACCAACCTCTGGCGGGTCCCAGGGGAAGAGCCTTCTCTGTGGCGGCCCCGACCACCTGGAACCCTCTGGAACCAGCTCCCCCCTGAGATTAGAATTGCCCCCACCCTCTTTGCCTTTCGTAAACTCCTTAAAACCCACCTCTGCCATCAGGCATAGGGAAACTGAAATAACTTCCCCAGGCCTACATTGTTTATGTATGGTGTGTTGTGTGCATGTTTTTAAATTATGGGTTTTTAGTTTAAATTATTAGATTTGTATTACATATTGTTTTGCCACTATTGTTGTGAGCCGCCCCGAGTCTACGGAGAGGGGCGGCATACAAATTATTATTATTATTATTATTATTATTATTATTATTATTATTATTAATAATAATAATAATAATAACAACAACAACTAACTAATTACATTTTATTAGCCATCCATCTTACCACTGGGTAACTGGGTAGAAAGCCTGTAAATTTGCTATTTATTCCACTTGTTACTTTATTTTTTCCTATTCTTACCCCCCCCCCCCTTTTGATGTGCCTTTTTTCATAGATTGATTACACATGGCATATTTAAAAAGGAAAGGTCGCTGTGTAACAGATACAGGGATGCAGTAGCTAATGCGGATATTTTTCTTCTGGGAAGAGCTACATGGGTAAACAGAGATATATTTATGGAGGGCTGCAATTTGAATCAGTAGGTTAATCAGCCGAACTTTGTCTAGAAGGCAAATTTTGCGAGTGATTAATGTCAGGTCAAGAGTTAAAAAAGCAGCTCTTTCTGACAGCCCCTTTGATTGCATTTTATTTTGATTGTGGATTCTTGGATTTCTGTGCTGTGCTTGTTTGAAGACCCAAAATTAAAAATCCTAAAAAGAGGTCAGTGAAAGCATGTTGAATGAAGTCAAAGAGGTTTAAAGGCCACCTAGAGAGAGAGATCTATGCAGATTTTCTGAAGACAAATGAAAAGTGAAATGCGTATAATTTGGAGGTGAGAAAATGCTGACAGTGACAATTTCTTTCTAATAATGAGTAATAGCAGCTTTATTTATTCAATATCTCAGCCCAACCCCCCCCCCCCCAAAATCCAAATGCAATTTTAATATTCACCATGCCGCAGTCAACCCCTAGTGATTTCACTGACCCATTCGTGGAATGTTCTTGGCAATATCATAAAAGTTTTTTAAAATTAACTTATTTATAGTGATGGGTGAACTGAACCCGCACAATTTGGGTCCATACCGA
Organism: Erythrolamprus reginae; assembly: GCF_031021105.1. Lineage (NCBI taxonomy): Eukaryota > Metazoa > Chordata > Lepidosauria > Squamata > Dipsadidae > Erythrolamprus > Erythrolamprus reginae. The sequence goes on from NC_091954.1 coordinate 107,486,480, forward strand.
ATTTTGCGGTGTTTGGTATGCCGAACACGAACACGAAATTTTTCCAAAGTTCGGGCAAAGTTTGGGGTCGTGTTTGGCGTTTGGAGCTTTGACGTCACCGGCAGGTTGCTAAGGACGCCAGGGTGATCACTTCCTGGATTCCATGGGATCTAGGAAGTGATCACCTTGGTGTCTTTAGCAACCTGTCAGTGACGTCAAAGCTTCACCCCCAGAATCTCTTCGTGGGAGGGATTCCCCAGCTCCTTCAAAGGGAGGTCTTCACATAAAAATAAGCATTGTTATTTTTATGAAAAAGGACACCGCAGCGGCACTGCAAACAAAGGGCTGTCCTTTCACGTAAAAATAAAAATAAACATGGAATCCAGGAAGTCCTTGGCGTCCTTAGCAACCTTCCGGTGATGTCAAAGCTCCGCCCCGGAATCTCTTCATGGAAGGGATTCCCCCTTCGGGTTCGAGTTTGGATGCGGTTCAGGTTCGGCCGAATTTTGCATAAAATTCACCCGAAATTGCCGAACCCAAACACCGTTGGGTTCGCCCATCACTACTTATTTAGTCTCCAGTCTTGGAATTCACTGGTGTTCCCTATCCAAGTCCTAATAATTTGCTCACAGATAGGCTGAATGTTCTGCCTTTGGGATATCTTGGAGAAGTTTCCATCTTTAAAAAGGAAAAAGAGGTGGATCCAGAGAATAACTAAAAATATTCTCTCCGGTTCTAGATACTATATTTTAAGAAGGATTGAGAGAAACTAGTGCAGAGAAAGATAGTGGCAATGGCTGGGAAATTAAAGTCCTTTGATGAGAGATTGATTGAAGAGGTTATGATTGTCTGGTTTTGAGAAGATAAAACTAAAAGGTGAATTTGATAAAGTTCTTTAGGTATTGGGAGGGATGCCCTGTTCTCTATTGCAGTGATTTTCAACCTTTTTTGAGATGCGGCACATTTTTTACATTTACAAAATCCTGGGGCACACCACCAACCAAAATGACACTCTAAGACAGTACATATTATACATATTATCCCCCCCCCTGTGTGTTTGTATACACAGTCTTGAACCATTTCCAAAAACAGGTGAGGGCTGGGTTTTTTTTCTCTCTCTTATTCTTTGGGTGCTTTTTATCATATGCTTTAAATCAAGAGTCACTTCTCTCTTTTGTTTCTCTTTCTTTCCTCTCATTCTCTGCCTCAATCATTTTCTCATTTCTCTTTTTTTCTCCCCTTTTTTCTCTCATTTCCCTCTCTCCCTCTCCTTCTCTCTCTCTCTCTTTCTTTCTCTTTCTCTCTCTTGCTTTCTTTCTCTCTCACATACACACTCTCTCTTTCTCTCTTTGTCTCGCTTTCTTTCTATTTCTCTCTTGCTTTTTCTCTCTCTTGCTTTCTTTCTCTCTCTTTCTCTCCCCCTGCTCTCTCTTGCTTTCTCTATCTCTCACTTTCTCTCTCTCTCTTTCTTTCTCTCTCTCTCTCATTCTCTTTCCCTTGCTCTTTCTTTCTCTCTCTCTCTTTCTCTCTCCCCTCTTGCGGCACACCTGACCATGTTCCACGGCACACTAGTGTGCCGCGGCACACTGGTTGAAAAACACTGCTCTATTGCATTAGAATGCAGAATGGATTAAAAATACAGGAAGGCAGATTTCTACTAAATGTTGGAAAACTTCCCAACAAATTTAACAGTGGAATTAATTATCAGAAATGTATTGGTCTACCCATCACTGGATGGATAGAGCAGGAGAGCCCAACTTTGGCCACTTTAAGATTCGTGGATTAACTCTGAGAATTCCCAGAGAGCCTGGCTGGTGAATTCTGGGAATTGAAGTCCACAAGTCTTAAAGTTGCCAAGGAGGAACACCTCTTTCAAAAGGCTTTGGCAGCTGCTTCTTTGCCATATTGGGATGTTTCTGGTTCCCCCAAATTGGATTCATATCCTTCACAGGCAGAAAGCATAACCGGATCAGCATGTTTGCTTCTTCTCATTGACTACGTCTCTATAAATATAGCCTTATTTATATGGATGGCATACATAGCTTACACGTACGTCTGTTAATGCACTTTATAAAGTTATCCTCATGTCATGCCACCATTGGACGTCACGGAGTGCCTCCTGCTTAAATTATATGTGTGAAAGGTTGAATAATCCAATCCAGCTTATTTTTAGCCAAGCTGTTTTGCAACTGTTGACGAGGAGGGCATGGCCAGAATTTTCTATTGCTGAATATAAATATACATAGATAGTCATCGGGATGCTGAAACCTGTCATTACGTGTTCAGGGTTTGGAAGGTTGGTGACTTGACCATAATGGAATATCTGTCCCCCTTAATTAATTAATCAATCAATCAATCAATCAATCAATCAATTAATTAAATTTATATGCTGCCTAAGTCGGCAAGGACTCTGGGTGGTTTACAAGGAGCTAGGATAGAAAATTCAGAGAAAGGATAATGAAAAATAGAAGGAAAAGGAAAAAGGAAAAGGAAAGAGAGAGAAAGAGAAAGAAAGAGGAGGAGGAAGAAAGAGAGATAATGAAAACGTAAGAAAAAGAAAAAGAAAGGAAAAGGAAAGAAAGAGAAAGAAAGAGAAAAAAAAGAAAGTAAAAGAGGAAGGATAGATTAGGTAAGTAAATAGGTGGATGGATGGATGGATGTTTCCCATTTTTAATCTCCTATGCTTTCCTTAAAGCATAAGTACTTGTAAGATGGGAGGAAATCAAATGAATGGGCTGAAAGAGGAGAATTTTCATTAGCTAACAGTGGAGATATACCGTATTTCCCCGATAGTAAGACCCCCCTGATTGTAAGACATATGGGGGGTCTCAGGGGGGTCGGCTAATATAAGCCATACCCCGAAAGTAAGACATATGTCTTACTTTCAGGGAAACACGGTACTAAAAGCGAGGGAGGCGTCCGCTACTCCCGCCGCCGCCTTTGCTCTCCCTGCCGCGCCTGGGGCTGCCTGCCTGCCTGCTGCCGTAGCCGGGCTGGGCACGGGGCATCCTCGGCGTTGGGCAGTAGCGGGAGGAGCCGCAGCCTCTGGAGCCGGCCAGCCGGGCGCCCCCAGGACGTGCATTGCGGACCGGCCCCGCCACGGCACAGGAGGGATGGAGGCCAGGCCCGACGGGCAGCCGCGCCTGCCGCGCAACGCCTCCTAACGCCGCCCGCCCGGAGGAGAAGAGGCCTCGCCCGGGCCGAAGCCCGAAGACGAGCTGGCCCCGGTGCCCGGGACAATATAACACATACCCCCAAAGTAAGACACAGTGGGGCTTTTGGGGGTAAAAAGATAGTAAGACACTGCCTTACTATCGGGGAAACACGGTAGTACTTTTTAAGCCAGTGGTCACCAACTGGGGTTCCGTGGACCACTGGTGGTCTGTGAGAAAACTTTTTGCATTTTTATATTCCACTAGATACTATTTATGTTTTTTTAAAAAAATCTATTAGTAGTCCACAGGATTTACAATTGTAAATTTAGTGGTCCTTGTTTGAGGCATGCTAACCATTATAGATGTTTGTATGGGTGCATAAGAGAGTTATGTGTGAGACCAGTTCTCATACTTCACCAGTTCTCATACTTCACAGGATTTTTCGCACTCCGGGGCTTCAAGAAAGCTCTGGAAAGCGAAACGGCCTTTCTCAAACCATGTGTGCATGAGTTCTCCAATATGGCTCTGCATGCCACCTATGCATGCCATAGATCCACCATCACTGATCTATCCTCTTCGTTGCTTTGTACAATCTGTTTACCATTATCCGCTAAGAATGAAAACGGCATGCTGTGAATCTGCAAGATAGAGCCAGCCTCTATCACATTGAAAGAGCGTGCAGGCCATGGAGAAACTCAGGAACGAACGTATGTGTACTGCTCAAAAAATAAATAAATAAAGGGGACACTTAATGAACTCAATCTGTATAGTCTGGAGGACAGAAGGGAAAGGGGGGACAAGATCGAAACATTTAAATATGTTAAAGGGTTAAATAAGGTCCAGGAGGGAAGTGTTTTTAATAGGAAAGTGAACACAAGAACAAGGGGACACAATCTGAAGTTAGTTGGGGGGAAAATCAGAAGCAACGTGAGAAAATATTATTTTACTGAAAGAGTAGTAGATCCTTGGAACAAACTTCCAGCAGACGTGGTAGATAAATCCACAGTAACTGAATTTAAACATGCCTGGGATAAACATATATCCATCCTAAGATAAAATACAGAAAATAGTATAAGGGCAGACTTGATGGATCGTGAGGTCTTTTTCTGCCGTCAGTCTTCTATGTTTCTAAAAACACAATATAACTCCAAGTAAATCAAACTTCCGTGAAATCAAACTGTCCACACTGATTGACCATCAATTTCACATGCTGTTGTGCACATTCAACTTTGTACAGAACAAACTATTCAATGAGAATATTTCATTCATTCAGATCTAGGCTGTGTTATTTGAGCGTTCCCTTTAATTTTTTTTGAGCAGTATATATGAAGCTCTGTACCTTGAATGGCAATTTCTGCAAGGATGATAAACTACCGTTGCACTTATAATGGAGATATCTTGCCAATGGCTCCGGTTCGCCCATGGGATTTTAATGTACGTCTTTTCAATAATAGAACCAGAATCAATCAGTGTCAAAGCAATTCTTCTTTTCTCTCCTTACGTTTTCCAGGGTGGGTGGGTGACGGGAATGGATAAAATGAAAGTAATAGCTTTTTTTTCCAGAGTTACTGAAAATAAAGGTTCACAGTAATTGCTGCCCTGTTCAGAAATACGGTATATTTCGAAAATGCATTTTAACCTTTTTTTCTTTTCCTTCTCGTTTTGTGTCTCAGCCTCAGCGCAATGGTATTTCTCCACGCATGTTCAAAGCTTTTGTAAGCAAAGGGCACCCTGAGTTTTCCTCCAGTCGGCAACAAGATGCACTAGAATTTTTCCAGCACCTTATCAACCTGATAGAGGTGAGCAAAGGTTAATGTCTTTTTTTCACATGAGCAAACTAGCAAAATATAATATCAACCCATTGTGCACAAACATTTAGACGTTTTATTTATAGAGAAATGTGGTACCGACTGTCAGGTTTCTGGTCAAGGACATCTGTGAATTTCAATTCTTCTAGAAGTGCAAACTCACATATAGGATCCACTGAAAGAAATTTCAAGAACTTGGTGCTGGTAGATACCTTGCTTTATTATAGGTAAGAAGGAAGACTAATGTCTCTAAATCAGTGTTTCCCAACCTTGGCAACTTGAAGATATCTGGACTTCAACTCCCAGTTCCTTCCTTCCTTCCTTCCTTCCTTCCTTCCTTCCCTCCCAACCTCCCTACCTCCCTCCCATCTATCTACTTACATAAATACAAGAGAGTAGCATACTAGTCCCTCCCTCCCTCCCTCCCTCCCTCCCATCTATCTACTTACATAAATACAAGAGACTAGCATACTAGTCCCTTCCTTCCTTCCTTCCTTCCCAACCTCCCTCCCTCCCATCTATCTACTTACATAAATACAAGAGACTAGTATACTAGTCCCTTCCTTCCTTCCTTCCCTCCCTCCCATCTATCTACTTACATAAATACAAGAGACTAGCATACTAGTCCCTTCCTTCCTTCCTTCCTTCCTTCCTTCCTTCCTTCCTTCCTCCCTCCCTCCTTCCTTCCTTCCTCCCTTCCTCCCTCTCTCCGTCCTATCTACTTATATGCAAGAGACCAGCATGCTTCAGAACACATAAACCAGACATAATCCTCAATTTAAAGCCATTCATTTTTAAAGGGAGGTCACTGTGTTCTGGCAGATCACTCGAACTGTTAGCAACCTTCTGGTAATGTGACAGTGGCATCATGGTTTTGGTCGGTGTTGGTCTTTGAGTGCCACCATCTTAAAAAAAAAATCGGCGAATTTTTCGATCTTTGCATGGCTTCTCGGTTTGAAAAAGAGCCCTCCCACCCACGCCTGGCTTCATACGGACCTTATTTCTTCACCCAAAGCACAGCTGATCAGTTCCTCAGTTTTGTTTTCTCTGCAATCTCTCTGTATTGTAGTTATATATTATAGTTAAAATGTGTTTAGGCTTGATGTATTTGCAGATTATGACAAAGACAACTGCCCTGAGTCCCAGGAGAAGGGTGGCATAGAAATCAAATAAATAAATAATAAATAAACTGGTAAGAAAGATTATGTACTTGGTAATATTTGGATTGTTATTTTGATTTATTATGTGTATGACTTTAGACTGTTTATAGGAATATGTTACCTCTCAAAGTAAATTTCAATTCAAATTAGTGTATTTGTGTGTGGCTGAGTAGTTATTCACAACTAATAGAATAGAATAGAATAGAATAGAATAGAATAGAATTCTTTATTGGCCAAGTGTGATTGGACACACAAGGAATTTGTCTTGGTGCATATGCTCTCAGTGTACATAAAAGAAAAGATACATTTGTTGAGAATCATGAGGTACAACACTTAATTATTGCCATAGGAGTCAAACAAGCAATGAAGAAACAATCAATATCCTTAAAATCTTAAGGAAATCATGGCTACTCGAGAGATTTTATCCAACGGTGCGTCACACCTAGACTCCGGCAACCTACTGAAAGCGCAAATGAAACATCAGCGTGGAGGGTACTCCCGTACATACAAGGGGTATCCGAAACAGCCGCACGCATACTGGCACCCCACGGGGTCAAAGTAGCGCACAAGCCAGATCAAACTTTGAGAAAATCAGTAATGCGCCCGAAGGAAACCTTAGTGAAGGAGGAGTCCTCCTCGGTAATTTACCGTATAAACTGCAATAATTGTGCACACCACTATGTGGGGGAAATGGCAAAAAGATTGAGAACTCGTATACACGAACACAAATTGGCGGTCCGACGTCATGAACAGCGTTCCCAGATTTGGACACACATGGAGGAGCAGGATCATGGCTTCGATTTCCAGGGAACTGAGATTCTGGCGCGAGATGAAACCAAGGGAGGTCGCCTCCTAAAGGAAGCCTGGTTCTCCAATGAAAATTCTTTAAATAGACATATTGATATGCCATCGGCATACCAGGCTTTAAGGCACCAGCAACGACTTAAAGGGGATAGGTCATTAGGATTGGATAAAGCCCCTAACAGAATTCCCCAGGCCGGGCATAGAAACCAGCTAAATGAGGGTAGAGCAACCCCCAACGGGAAGCAAGGGAACATACTGGAGCAACATGGAGGTAGAGGGGGAGGGGCACAATGCAGTGCCAACACAGGGGACAAGGGGGGATTAGAACAGTGCAGACCTAAGACGAGGGCATGGGCAAAAAAATTGCAAGAGCAGACATGTACCACTATAGAAAATAACAACGATAATGGGGGGGAAAAAGTAATACCAAACACCTCCGAAGTATTGCCTCATAACTCCACCTCCTCCCTTGGGGAGGGAAAGAGGCAACAGACACGAGTAAAAGCGGTAGATCCCCCGTTAGCCAGCATGAGCAAGCCCACAATTAGGCTTGCCGCAGAGGGGAGGGAAGGGTGTGGCCCTATGACGCGGGCAATGAGCAGACTGAATAATGCTTTATAAAGGTGATTGTCTCCCATGGCATTTTAATACTCTGACGAAGTTAGCAGCACGCTAACGAAAGCTAAGTGGTTTTATTAAAGTTTCTATGTTCCGGTGATCGAGATGGCTGCTGCCTCATCATTCACACACGTACCTGGAACTCACATTTTTAGGACTATTCTTAAAATCTTAAGGATACAATACAAAGTACAGTCATACAGTCATAAGTGGGAGGAAATGGGTGATAGGAATGATGAGAAAAAATTAGTAGTAATACTAGTGCAGGCTTAGTAAATAGTTTGACAGTGTTGAGGGGATTATTTGTTTAGCAGAGTGATGGTGTTCGGGGAAAAACTGTTGTTGTGTCTAGTTGTCTTGGTGTGCAGTGCTCTGTAGCGACGTTTTGAGGGTAGGAATTGAAACAGTTTGTGTCCAGGATGTGAGGGGTCAGTAAATATTTTCACGACTCTCTTTTTGACACGTGCAGTATACAGGTCCTCAATAGAAGGCAGGTTGGCAGCAATTGTTTTTTCTGCAGTTCTGATTCTCCTCTGAAGTCTGTGTTGGTCTTGTTGGGTTGCTGAGCCGAACCTGACAGTTATAGAGGTGCAGATGACAGACTCAATGATTCCTCTGTAGAACTGCATCATCAGTTAATAATCTCAATCTAAACATTTTTGTGTGTGCATAGAATTACTCTGTTCATACATTAACACCTTTTGTTGATAAATGATCCACAGACCCAGAATATACTCCATATCACATTAAGTATTCCCAACCCTTACTGATTTTACTGGCAGTTCTCTGCTGAAATCAATGAGCCTTCAAGTTATGAAACTTCCATTGGCTTGCATACACAATGATTTTTTGAAAAATGGAGCAGAGGGAACTTTCTTTACTGTTAAGTGCTGACTGATATCTTTGAAGCTCTTGTTCTCCCAGGGGAGACTATAAAGCTACAGTTTACTTCCCTGGTGCTTTGTGCAATATTTTTCCCCCTACGCACAAATCCTTAATCTAAGTATCTCCAGAGGAAGAGATGTATCTATTTCTAGAACCATGAAAGTGCAATTTGACAAGGCATTAAAGCTTTCCACAGCTTGAAGTCCCTTGAGGTGTCTCAAACAACAAATTCAAAATCCTCAGCTAGGATTTTGAGAGTTCCGGGTCGTAGAAATTGTGGGATTCATTACTTGGCTTAATTCTGATTTACTAAGGCTTGTGATGGTGGCATGGGAATTGTTTGGGTTTTACAATCTCTCTCCAAGCTGGTATATTATTTTCTTGGAAGCTCTAGCCATAAAAAGCTGCTTATATGACCTGGGATAATCAACATTTCCCCTGCCTGTAAGATCTGGGATAGTCAACAATCAAGTTTGTTGTCATGACTTATTTATTTAAAACATTTAAAACATTAAAAGAATTACACTGCCATACATCAAGAATATCATAGAAACCACAAATAGACTAAAACTCTGTAGAGATTCTCACTCATCCAGGTCATGGTTGTCACAAAGATGTTTTTTCAGGAGGCAACTGGACTTTCTTTGTTTTTTCTTGGAAGATACTTTGCTTCTGATAGTGGGGAATGGAAGGATTAATATTCCTTGCAGACAGCTGATTATTTGCATCTTTTAGAGGGTTGGCAAAGCTCTTGGAGGTTACATAAAAACACAAGAAGAGCCATGCTGAATCGGGCCAAAGCCCATTGAGTCCAGCATTCTGTGTCACACATTGGTACATCTGTGCCACCAATTATACATGGGGATCTTGGGCAGAAAGAGAAGGCAACACCCTCCCTTTCCTTTGACCGTCAACAAATGGTACTCAAGGGAAGCCTGCCAGCCTCAACCAACATAGAGGCGGCACTTGGACATCCGTTTCAATAACCATCGATACATTTGGCATCCATTAATCTGTCTAATCCTACCTTAAAGCTATCCAGGCTGACAGCTATCACGACCTCTTCTGGAAGTGAATTCCATAAAGAAATACAGGGGGTGGACAAAACAATGGAAACACTTGACTTTTGGGCATCATAATGTTTGAACATGTTTAAGTCAATCAAAACTTGACATATTTTAATGTTGTTTTTTAAATTCTGTTATTTGATATGTTTTTTTCAACTACCTTTTTTTAAAACAGAAATTTAAGGAAATTGGTTATAACCACCTGGAAATGGCAGACCTCTCAGACTTTCAAAGATACCAAATTGTTGGTGCTCAAATGGCAGGCACTAGTATAACAGAAAGTGCCCAAATGTTTGGCATTTCATTTTTTATGTTTAGCTCCAAAGAGAAATAACTCCTTTTCCTTTGCCGTTCAAAATCTGCCTTTCGTTATGTGTACTTTTCTCAATAAAGAGTTTGATTTTATCATAAAATAAAGGATTTTTGATGTGTTTGCTCCGAGGGCCGTGCACAGAACACTTGCTAGCACTGATGATGTTACCTAGTTATGGTAATGAGATGTTCTGCAAGAAAACAAGCAAGCTCAGAGAGCACCCAAAGACCCCTCAAACATATATGTAGCCATGCATTTCATAACCAACTCTGGGCAAACCCCAATCAAAATGCTTGCTTCCCTGTCACTTTTTTCTTTTTTGGTCTTTTCAGAGAAACCGAATTGGCTCGGAAAACCCCAGTGATGTCTTTCGGTTCTTGGTTGAAGAACGGACCCAGTGCTGCCAAACCAGGAAAGTACGGTACACAGAGAGGGTGGAATATCTCATGCAACTGCCCGTAGCGATGGAAGCTGCAATAAACAAAGGTAAAGTGAATGTATGAATTTATTTATTTATTTAGTTATTTGTTCTGTCTGGGTCACTCCGGAAGCCAATACCAACCCAAAAAGAGAAGCCAGACACACCGATAAAAGGCAAAGGCAGTTTATAAAATTCAAGAAAAAACACAGGTAACAGAAAATGTCCTTACAAACAGGAAAACGCTGTATCTTCAGATATATCCACGAAGGCAAAAGTCCATGCAGCAATACAGGATTCTTGCTGCCAATACGAGACTGTAGATAGCAGACCTACACCTCCCACGGGTCTTCCAAACTGCTGGGCCACAAGCCAGGAACAGAGATGCCCAGAACAAAGCAGGACACCGTAACTCCAATTGATAACACTCCACATGGCTTCAAGGGCTTGCCTGCCTTTTAAACCTTGCTAAGGAGGACCACACCCAAGCCCAGCTGTTCCTAATTCAGTGCTGATAATACTTCTTTAATTGATCCTTTCTCTGATCTGAACGTCTCTGTCGCATGTCAATGACGGCTTGTGCGTCATCACCTAATGACTCCAAGCTACTGGCTGGGGAGAGCCCCCCCCCCCGGGGCTCTCATGCTGTTCTCCTTCATCCCATTCCTGATTTTTCTCTCCCCCGTCCGACTGTTCAGCCCCCTCCTCTTCGCTGTCATCGTCCTCCGGGCATGGAGCCAGCAGAGACACAGCCGGTCCCTGAGCAGCCTCAGGCTGAACCACAACAGTTATTACTGTATTTTTCGGAGTATAAGATGCACCGGAGTATAAGACGCACCTTAGTTTTTTGGGAGGAAAATAGGGAAAAGAATCTGCTTACCAGATATTCATCTGGTTAGCATCTTTAGTCTGGTCAGCTGCAGCACATTATTTTATCCCCTGTTAAGGGATAAAAGAAAAAAACTTATTCGGAGAGAGTAACAACGAAAGAACTTGCAAGCTGCTAAGAGCTGGGAACATCATTAGCACCTAGTTAGGGCTGGAAAGAAACATTTGGAGCAAGTTAGACCAATGGGGAAAAAAATCTTGCAAAGACTTAGGGCTTAGAAAATATTCTTCACAAAGAATAACAATGAAAGAGCTTGCAAGCCATAAGAGCTGGAAACATTGTTAGCACATGGTTTGGGCTGGAAAGAAACATTCAGAGCAAGTAGAGAATGAAACACCCCCCCTACAAAGACAGGGTTTGGAAAACATTTTTTGCAGAGAGTAACAATGAAAGAGCTTGAAAGCCGGTAAGAGCTGGGAACATTGTTAGCACCTGATTAGGGTTGAAAAGAAACTTATTCGGAGCAAATTCAGAGTGGGCCCCAGGGGAAGAGCCTTCTCTGTGGTGGCCCCGGCCCTCTGGAACCAACTCCCCCCGGAGATTAGAACTGCCCCCACCCTCCCTGTCTTTCGTAAACTACTCAAGACTCACTTATACCGCCAGGCATGGGGGAGTTGAGACACCTTTCCCCCAGGCTTTTTTTAATACTTTGTTTTATGTTTGGTATGAATGTGCTGTTTGGTTTTTTTAAATAATGATAGGGTTTTATATGTTTTTTAATATTAGATTGGTTCCACTGCTATATTGTTTTTATGACTGTTGTGAGCCGCCCGAGTCTTCAGAGAGGGGTGGCATACAAATCTAATAAGTAAGTAAGTAAGTAAGTAAGTAAGTAAGTAAGTAAGTAAGTAAGTAAGTAAGTAAGTAAGTAAGTAAGTAAGTAAGTAAATATATAAATAAGAGCAATGAAAAAACCCTGCAAAGACTTAGGGCTCGGAAAACATTCTTCGCAGAGAGAAACAATGAAAGAGCCTACAAGGTAAGAGCTGGGAAGATCGTTATCAGCTAGTTATCAGCCTCTTTTAGGGAGGAAAAGGGTGCGTCTTATACTCTGAAAAATATGGTAATTAAATATATATGCTGCCCAACTCCCAAAGGATTCTGTCTTAACATTCAGATTACAATTCAGAGGTGTGTTCCTTGGAAGTCCCCATTCAGTCCCACGAGTGACCCCCATTATGAACAATCTGCTGTGGGATTCAGCGACAAAGTCAGACCTTGTCATTTCGCATGATCCATTCTTTGCATCAAAACGTGGTCAGGGGAGCCATTTCTCATGTTCATTTGCCATCAAGTGAGCCCATCCACGACTTTCTCAACAGATGGATGGTGCTTATTCCATATCACTTGTTCTTCCAATTAGATGAATTGATTGCTTATGAGCTGAAGAGAAGAGAAGCAGAAACAGCAAGGAGGCCCCCACCAGAGGTGGTCCGGGCAAGGATACCTTTCAGTGCTTGTCTCCAAGCCTTTACGGAACCGGAAAATGTAGACGACTTCTGGAGCAGTGCCCTTCAAGCCAAGTCTGCTGGCGTCAAGTGAGTATGTGTCAGGCACAAAAGATCAGGTCCTACTGATTGATTAGAAACATAGAAGATTGACGGCAGAAAAAAAGACGTCATGGTCCATCTAGTCTGTCCTTATACTACTTCCTTTTATTTTATCTTAGGATGGATATATGTTTATCCCAGGCATGTTTAAATTCAGTTACTGTGGATTTACCAACCACGTCTGCTGGAAGTTTGTTCCAAGCATCTACTACTCTTTTAGTAAAATAATATTTTCTCACGTTGCTTCTGATCTTTCCCCCAATTAACCTCAGATTGTGGCCCCTTGTTCTTGTGTTCACTTTCCTGTTAAAAACATTTCCCTCCTTAACCTTTTTTAACCCTTTAACATATTTAAATGTTTTGATCATGTCCCCCTTTTCCTTTCTGTCCTCCAGACTATACAGATTGAGTTCATGAAATCTTTCCTGATACGTTTTATGCTTAAGACCTTCCACCATTTTTGTAGCCCATCTTTGGACCCATTCAATTTTATCAATCTCTTTTTGTAGGTGAGGTCTCCAGAACTGAACACAGTCTTCCAAATGGGGTCTCCCCAGCGCTCTGTACAGCAGGATCACAATCTCCCTCTTCCTGCTTGTTTGATTGATTTAATTGATTGATTATTTCTTTCTTTATTTGTTTGTTTGTCTTACTTGTATGCCGCCCAAATCCCGAAGGACTCTGGGTGGCTTCCAGCAAGGAAAAAAATAAATAAAAACAATTTAAAATACTTAATGAAAAACCCTAACAACACATACGTAAAGGTCACTTTCACTCATGGCCGGATCTAAGCAATATTTCATTCAGTCAACGAGATTTCATTCAATCAATTCAACTGATTTATTGGTAATCACGCCCATGCGTGGGAATATTCCTAAGAGGTCAGTAAGGGGCGTGCATAAGTGCAATAGCGTGTCTACCGTCCTCTGCACTACTGTCCCCTGTCCCCTCCTACTAGTATCATGTATATAAACATTGTTATATTTTTGTACACTACCGCATACTATTTTGTATACTACTACCTTTGTGTACTAATACTTTACTAAACAAACAAACATACCTGGTTGGCTGTGATAGAAAAGTATAGTGGAAGAGATGGATATGATCTAATAAGAGTAGTTCAGCTGTTCTGTTAAAAAGATGAAATTTCTGATCTTGAGTTTTGGATCTTTTAATTTTATTTTTTTAATTTCATATGGAATTGCTTTACACTTCCAGAACGTCTCGCTTTGCTTCCTTCCCCGAATACCTGGTGGTTCAGATAAAGAAGTTTACTTTTGGCCTTGACTGGATCCCAAAGAAGCTTGGTATGTACTTTGATGGCTGCCTTCCATATTGAATTGCCTTGTTTATCCACTCCAGGGCTGTCCCATAGGTGCTTTTTCAGGAGGCAACTGGACTTCCTTGTTTTTTTCTCCCCTTTTGAAGACATTGCACTTCTCATCTGTTGTGGTTAGCTCTGGCCCAGCTCCTGCCCCAAGGACTGTGGATGTGGGGGAGACATCCACATGCCGCAAACCTGTTTTGCTCCCGGTGGAATCTGATGATGAAGGCTCCTCTGACCAAGAAGACATGAGTGACAGGGAGGAGGAGAGTGTGGCAGACAGCTCAGAAGGAGATCAATTATCTAGCTCCTCCTTGGATTCGGAACAAGAGTTAATGATACAGCCACACACACGGAGAGCGATGCATAGGCAGCAACAACTGAGAGATTATTATCAAAGAAAATGAGGCCACCTTGGTTGGGTGGGGCTGTGGTAATTAGTGAGGCTGCTATAAAGAGCAGCCTGTGGGTTTTGCCATTGTGGAGGATTATCTGATCCTTGTGTTTCGTGCCTGCCTTGCTGACTTCTACCTTTGGGTGCTGATTTTTCCCTGCTTTGAAACTAAACCAGAGCCAAGTGTGTTTCACTTTGTGAAAGAAGAAGGACTGTGAATTGCCTCACAGCTGCAAGCTAAGTATCTCAGAACTGATAAGGGACTTGTACAAATTACCAGGTTGTTTGGAGATGAGTGCTCTTTGCTATACAAAAAGAGGGCTTAGTTTATTTGAATTTTCGGTATAAAGAACATTGTTTTGAATTATCAAACGTGTGTGTGTCTGAAATTTGTACCTGTGAATTTTCGGGAGGATTCTACCAGAGAGCCCAACAGAACATCATCCAAGAAGCTTCTTCAACTCTGACAGGAGAGTGAGGAATGGAAGGATTTATACTCCTTGCAGATGGCTGGTCGTTTGCATCCTTTTAGAGCAGAGGTGTCAAACTCATGTCATCCCGTAACGTATCAGGACTTTTACCCCCTTTGCTAAACCGGGCATAGGCGTGGCCAGCGGGTGATACATCTGGCCCACTTGGTGCAAGTTTAAAAGCCTTATTTTAGAGGGTCGTTCAAATACTTGGAGCTTTATCTGTATCCTCAGGGTTACCTGAGCAGTGCTCCTGGTTCCCGTAGTCTGCAATTTTTTCCCCCTGTGGAAATTCATTCCTTCTCCCTCTAAAAGGATGAAAATAACCAGCTATTCTGCAAGAAATATAAACCCTTCCATTTCTCACTCTCCTGTTAGAGCTGAAAAGCTTCTTCAGAGCCAGAGTGGCACAGTGGTTAGAGTGCAGCACTGTAGGCTACTTCAGCGAATTGCTAGCTGTAGTTCAGCAGTTCAAATCTCAACACCGACTCAAGGTTGACTCAGCCTTCCATCCTTCCGAGGTGTTGTGATTGGCTTCAGGCCAGCTCCCGTGGCTGCTGATTTTGACACAGAGGAGTGGGAGATGTCTGTTTACAGAAGACCAGTCTGGCTAGAGGACAAATCAGACAGTGAACCAGAAGCAGAGACACCTCTACTTCCGCACCTCTACTTCACGGAAATTCGACTTTCGCGGGTGGTCTCGGAACATATCCCCCGCGAAAATCGAGGGAACACTGTAATGTAATTAATTTCCCGTTTACCCTTTTGCTTGCAGATGTTTCTATAGACATGCCAGATCTTCTAGACATCACTCACCTCCGAGCAACAGGCTTCCAACCAGGAGAGGAAGAACTCCCAGACATCTCTCCACCTGTGATCATTCCAGAGGACCCCAAAGGTATTGCCTACTACCATGAGGATTCCTACCTCCACACCATTCTCCACCACAACTGTTAGTTGATCTTCTTTTTTGTTCTCTTGTCATTTCGCCTGCTTTCTTGTTCGCATGGACCATCTTCCTGGATGTCAAGCTAAAACATGATCACTGAAAGTCTTGTTGGCAAGAAAAGCAGACAATGATGGAACCAAGACCTGGGTTTTTTGGTGTAAACAGAGATCCATTGGTCATGCTTGCTTTGGTGGATTTGGCGTGTTCTGTATCTGTTTTAGGTCAAAGCTGTGATTGGAGCAGGCTGGAGGTCAAGAGAAAGGGAGATCATGAGCCAAAGTTGAGGAAATCTATTCAAAGAACAATACGATTGTCCTGCATTATGGTGGTCAATTAATGTGTAAAATCACAAGAATATAGGATGGAATTCTTTGTTGGCCAAGTATGATTGGACAACACAAGGAATTTGTCTCTGGTGCATAAGCTCTCAACATACATACAAACAACAAAGTGATAGGTTTGAATAGAGTTGGAAGGGACCTTTGAGGTCTTCTAGTCCAGAAGATCATAAACCATAGTTACAATCATTGATAAAAAGTTGCAAACAACAAGTGAGAAAACATAAGATACCAATAGGAGAGGATAGTAGGAAAGATGAGAAATGAGAAGATGAAAAAGATGAGAAGATCAGTAGCAATGCAACCTATTATATGGGTAAATATCTTTAGGCCTAACACAGTATTGTGGGAAATAGTTGTTTAGCAGAGTGATGGTATGTGGGGGAGAACTGTGTTGTGTTTAGCTGTTTGGCCTGCAGTGCCCTATAGCAGCGTCCTGGAGTTGAAGCAGCTTATGTCTCGAATGTTAGAAGTCTCACCCCTCTTTCTGGCTCTTGCAGTGTACAGGTCCTTGATGGAAGGCAGCCTGGTTGCAATTATATTTTTCTGCATTAGATAATCTGTGTCTGTCTTATTTGGTTGCTGTAGCAAACCAGATAGTTGCCGAGGTACAAATGACAGACTCAGTCATTCCTCTGTAGAACTATCAAATATTTCCTGATATACTGTAGCCCCTTACCTGGAGTAGGGAAGGGGTAGAGTCATGGAAACTCTAGTAGGAGTTTGACGTAAGGTACCAGTTCAACCACTCTAAGTTAAGGAAGGTGTGTGCCATTCATGGATTATCCACAAACACAATTTTCAGGATTGGAATTCAAGCATATATACTAAGGGGAGGGGGGGTGTAGGCATTATTTTTAACTCCTCAAAAGAAAGGTTTCTGCAGAAGTGGTGTGGCCAGAAAAAGTTGGACTCAATTCTGTCTAAAGGTCAAAGTGGTTCATTTGGACTTTCTAGTATAATTTTTTTCTCCCCCTGGTTTAAGTTAAAATTCTTATCATTTCCAAAATGGAATAGGTCAGGGGTAGGCAAAGTTGGCTCTTCTATGACATGTGGACTTCAACTCCCAGAATTCCTGATCTAGCATGTTTGGCTCAGGAATTCTGGGAGTTGAAGTCCACAAGTCATAGAAGAGCCAACTTTGCCTACCCCTGGAACAGGTAATAACTCTGAAGACACCAGATTAGAATAGGACCACAAAGAACTTTTTAAAAAAAGTTATAGAGTGATCATCTTCTTTTAATGACCCCATAATCCCTTGCGGGGTGGAATTTGGGCAACTGAATGGAGTGGAGTATTTACTGGCAGATGCCCTTCCTGTTGCCAATGTGGAGGTTTTTTTCCAGCAGAGACATTCTCATTGTGCCCAGAGAGAGAAATATCTGCCTCTACCTAGGATCGAATTTACAGCCTCTTGATTGTGAGGCGAGAGCTCCATGTCTAGGCCACCGCACCCACTCTTTTAAGTTCTAGGATGGCGATTTAGTATTTACACCAAATGCAGAACTGGCCAATTTCCATTTTCCTGCCATTCCAAAATACTTTGGTCTCCCTTAATTTACTTTCTTGACTTGCAGATGGCATGATGAACCATTTCATGGAGCGTATGTATCCCATTTCTTTACGTTCAGTTTTATTTTTGTTTGAAATGGCTGAGCTTACTTGCTGTGATTTACAGAAAAGCTTTTACAGATTGCACGAGAGCTCTTCATTTAACGGTGCTCTTCTCCTTCATAACTTTTCCCCTGCCCTGGGTCTGTGTTGACATAGTTGAAGAAATCTTAAAACTCTGGAGAGAGATGTTCCCTATCTTGGATTATTTCACTTCCTTAAAGTTGGGTTTAAATATTATTTTTATTAATTTTTGCAACCAAAGATTAATCCAGTGATTCTTAACCTTTCTAATGTCATGACCCCTTAATACAATTCCTCATGTTGTGGTGACCCCCACCCATAAGTCTAGCTCCAATTCGCCCGACAGAGCTTTAAGCTGATTGGCAGGAAGGTCAGAGGGACATTTCCACTGTAAATGCCCGATTGGTCGGATTGTAAAAATATGTTCCAAGGTGCCAGAATAGAAGCTTTAGGTCCTAATACCATGGGAAATTTAGTTTTTTCCCCATGGTCTTAGGTGACCCCTGTGAAATGGTTGTTTGATTCCCAAAGAGATCCTGACCCCCAAATTGGGAACCACTGGATTAATCCAAGGGATTCGTATTTTGTTTGCCACTGCTAATCAAATGCTCCTTTGAAATTTAGATGCGATGGCAACAGCCTCTTTTATTATTTTGCTCCTCCTAACCCAAACTAATGTAAAGCAGGACAAAGAAAGACAAAGGAAGAAATAAAATGTGGTCTAGTAGTTAAGACACCATTTTAGAAATTATGGAATAGTGAATTCTGCTTTAGACGTGAAAGCTGGCTGGGTAAATTTGGACCAGCCATTCTCATACATTCTCACAGCCTGTTTCCTGACACCCAGGTGGGCCCAGAAGGCCCCAAAATCAGCTGGCCGCACCGGACCTGAAAAAATGTGCCCACCAATATGGCTTCGTGTACCACTTGTGGCCCATGTGCCATAGGTTCCCATCACGGATATAAGAGAGCTCATCTGTTTGGAACCCATATCGCATGTAAGACATTAACACCCTTGAAAATGTCCAAAGATACTTCACCAGAAGAGCCCTTCACTCCTCCACTTGAAATAGAATACCCTATGAGACTAGACTTTCAATCCTGGGCCTAGAAAGTTTAGAACTAAGACGCCTTAAACAAGATCTAAGTATTGCCCACAAGATCATATGCTGCAACGTCCTGCATGTCGGCAACTACTTCAGCTTCAACCACAACAACACAAGAGCACACAACAGATTTAAACTTAATATTAACCGCTCCAAACTTGACTGTAAAAAATATGACTTCAGCAACCAAGTTGTCAAAGCATGGAACTCATTACCGCACTCCATAGTGTCATCCCCAAACCCCCAATACTTTACTCTTAGATTATCTACGGTTGGCCTATCCAGATTCCTAAGAGGTCAGTAAGGGGCGAGTACAAGTGCACTAGAGTGCCTTCCGTTCCCTGTCCTATTGCTCTCCTATATCTCCTATATCTTTCTTCTATTCCTATATCTCTTCTTCTATTCTTTCATTGATATGTTATATTACTATACCTTCTTTTCTATTCTTTCTTAGATATATTTTACTATGAGTTTCTCCTCTATAACCTTCATCATGTATTTTACTATGTGTGTGTATATATATACAGTGATCCCTCAATTTTCGTGATCTCGTTCTTCGCGAAACGCTATATCGCGATTTTTCCACCCGATGACGTCACTCTCTTCCTTCCTTTCTCATCTTTCTTTCTCTCTCTCTTTCTCTATCTTGCTTCTTCCTCTCTCACACTCTCTTCCTCCCTCTCTCATCTCTTTCTTTCCTTCTCTCTCTTTCTCTATCTCTCCCCCTCTTGCTGGCGGGCGGCGGGTGGGTGGGCGGGCGGGTGAGCGGGGGCATCAGCGAGGAGCCGGGGTTTCCCCTTTGCGTGGGCGGCGGGGAAACCCCGATCTTCGTCTGTTCGCTGCTGCCACCGAGCAGATCAGCTGCTGGGCGGCCGCAGCAGCAGCGAGCAGACGAAGATCCGGGTTTTCCTGCCGCCCACGCAAACTCCACCATCTGCGCATGCGCGGCCATGAAAAAAGGGCGCGCATGCGCAGATGGTGTTTTTACTTCTGCAACCCTACATCGCGAAAAATCGATTATCGCGAGGGGTCTTGGAACGGAACCCTCGCGATAATCGAGGGATCACTGTATATATATATATATATACACACACACACACACACATACATACACACACCCACTAAAACCTTCATTGTGTACTGGACAAAATAAATAAATAAAAATAAATAAATAAAGATCAAAGAATCACAAGTTCATCTTTGCCTAATGAAGTTATGATGGACTTTTATTTATGACCCACTTTTGAAGTTACAATGACCATTGCATGTGTATGGCCGCACAGACATACATATATAGAGTCATTTTGAGCTTGGCAATTGACTCACCTTTAGAGCCATTTGTAACATTCCATAGTCACAGGACAATTTTTGGGTCAGCTTCTTGTAAAAATTCTGGACTCAAATTTGATCAATATCCCAGATTTAAAATCAAGTCTTGGACACTTTCCAACCTTATTCGATTGGAACATTCCCTGATTTCACAACACAGGGATTTGGCAAAAATTGAAGATAAGAGCTACAGTTTTCTCCGCTTTTCAGAATATCTACCTTTAAAAAGAAACTTTTTTCTTCACTGCTTAGCAAAAGAATATTATCAGAGACTTGCAGATGAATAGAAAGCAAGATCTTCTGAATCAATAGCCACTGCAGTGTTAAAGAGAGACTGAGAGAGGCAGAAAGGAGGAATAATATCAATTTTGGTTCATGCATTCCTATCTAGCCTTACATGAATGAGAACTAGAAACTTTAAAGGTATGAATAGAACAGAGATCAAGATTCTCTGATACTGCAGCATAATTTTGCCTTTGCGCATAAATGCCAACTCCTCTGGACGATTAATTGTATGTAAGACCCAACCATTACTTAAACCAGATGAAGATTGAGGGTGTTGCTTCAATTGATCATTTATGCTTGCTCTGACTGATGATTTCAGTGCAGGAGCTCCATCAATATGTGTGACCTTTAAAATTCAGAAACACACACACACACACACACACACAGAGCCTGGAATAGCTTAACTTTGGAAACGGTTTTGCATGGAGAACAGCCAAAGCTTTAGCCGATGTTTGTAGAGTCTAATAACCTTTGTCACTTTTGCTTTTAGGAGTGATTTGGGTCAGCACTTTCTCTCAATGCTGGCGTTGCTATTCTTCAAACCATGTGAAGACTGTCGCAAGAATTTGCACAGCTCTTCCTTTGCATGTTTAGTTCCTAGACTGATAGCAATAGCAAAAACCACTTATATACCACTTCACAGTGCTTTTGCAGCCCTCTCTCAGCGGGTTTACAGCCTATTGCCCCCAACAACCTGACTCCTCATTTTATTCCCCTTGGAAGGATGGAAGGCTGAGTCAACCTTGAGCCGGGTGAGATTCGAACTGCCAAAATTGCAGGTAGCCGGCAGTCAGCAGAAGTAGCTTGCAGTACTGCATTCTAACCACTGTGCCATCATTTTCTTTTTTTTGCAATGATCATAGCAAAAACTTAACATCTCAACTTGGTGTGCCGTTCTTGTACAAGGAATGAAAAGGAATGGCGAACTCTCCGTAATTTCTAATTTGTACCTCCATCTAATGCTGTGGTTATGATTTTTTTAAACAGCCGCAAAGCCAAGGCTATAGCATTCGTATTAAGAAACCAATTACAGGTAGTCCTCAACTTAGGACCACAACGCAGTCCAATATGTATGTCGTTGAGTGAAAAAAAATGGTTAAGCGGATTTGTCCCATTTTACGACTTTTGTTGCCGTAAGTTCAGGGTTGAAATGCTCATGGTTCACTCGTGCCTGTCGGTCGTTGGAGAGCTGGTTGCGAAGGCAGCGCTAGGCTCTGCCCACTCGCCCGGATGCCAGTATTTGGGTTCTTTTACCCCCTGCGCATACGTAAATTGTTCTGGGTAGGTGGGCGGTCACAAATGGCAGTGTCCAGGCAGGTGGGTGGAGCCTCACATTGCCTTTCTTTCTTTCTTTCTTTCTTTCTTTCTTTCTTTCTTTCTTTCTTTCTTATTTATTCATTGATTCATTGATTCATTCATTCATTCATTCATTTATTAGATTTGTATGCCGCCCCTCTCCATAGACTCGGGGTGGCTCACAACAATAACAAAGACAATGTAAGAACAAATCTAATAATTTAAAAAACACTAAAACCCCCATTATTAAAAGCAAGCATACACACAAACATACCATGTATAAACTGTATAGGGGGAGATGTCTCAGTTCCCCCATGCCTGATGGCAGAGTTGGGTCTTAAGAACTTTACGAAAGGCAAGGAGGGTGGGGGCAGTTCTGATCTCCGGGGGGAGCTGGTTCCAGAGGGTTCGGAGCTGCCACAGAGAAGACTCTTCTCCTGGGTCCCGTCAAACGGCATTGTTTAGGCGACGGAACCCGGAGAAGGCCAACTCTGTGGGACCTAACCGGTCACTG
Source organism: Erythrolamprus reginae (assembly GCF_031021105.1). NCBI lineage: Eukaryota > Metazoa > Chordata > Lepidosauria > Squamata > Dipsadidae > Erythrolamprus > Erythrolamprus reginae. Next base: position 107,508,766 of record NC_091954.1, read on the forward strand.
GGATCGTGCGGCAGAAGGCGGTCCTGGAGATATTCTCGTCCGATGCCATGAAGGGCTTTATAGGTCATAACCAACACTTTGTGACCGGCTCTCTGACAACACAATTCAAAGTGTTGGTAATGACCTACATGGCATTGGGCCAGATTACTTAAGGGGCTGCCTTCTGCTGCATGAATCCCAGCGGCTGGTTAGGTCCCACAGTCGGCCCTCTCCAGGTCCCATCAACCAGACAATGTCATTAGGTGGGGTCTAGGGAAAGAGCCTTCTTTGTGGGGGGGGCAGCCCTCTGGAATCAGCTCCCCCACTAGATTCGCACTGCCCCGACCCTCCTTGCCTTCCGCAAGAGTCTCAAGACTCACTTATGTCACCAGGCTTGGGGCAATTAGGTCTAGACCCCCTGGCCAATAAAGTGATCTACAATGGGGGGGGGGATTTAGTAAAACACCAGTTGTGCAAGTTCTACCACTTAAAAAGATGAGAGAGGCCTGTAATTGTCATCATAAGTAGACTTCAACCATGAGAGACAACATGAGAAAACGCATCCAGAAAATCACATTGTCTGATTTTTAATGAATTATCAGTGCCGTTGTAACTTCGAACGGTCATTACACTGAACGGTTGTAAGTCAAGGACTACCTGTGCAATGTTTTGCTGGGTCACAGTTTGATGCCCCTATTTGTGTCTTGGGGGATAAATGTAGCCGGGGTCATTGACTGGGAAGTGATGATGTCATTTTTCACCTGGAATGTCCTCTCTCTCTCTCTCAGCCCCAGATGTTGATGAATCCTCTGTGATGCAGCTGGCAGAGATGGGGTTCCCATTGGAAGCATGCCGGAAAGCCGTGTACTACACTGGCAACATGGGCGCTGAGATGGCTTTCAACTGGATCATTGCACACATGGAAGAACCAGGTCTGATGTCTATGGAGATTCTCTTTTTTTTAAAGTATTTTTTTTAGCATTTAACATTTAGCATTTAGAAACCTAGAAGATTGACGGCAGAAAAAGACCTCATGGTCCATCTAGTCTGCCCTTATACTATTTTCTGTATTTTACCTTAGGATGGATATATGTTTATCCCAGGCATGTTTAAATTCAGTTACTGTGGATTTATCTACCACGTCTGCTGGAAGTTTGTTCCAAGCATCTACTACTCTTTCAGTAAAATAATATTTTCTCACGTTGCTTTTGATCTTTCCCCCAACTAACTTCAGATTGTGTCCCCTTGTTCTTGTGTTCACTTTCCTATTAAAAACACTTCCCTCCTGGACCTTATTTAACCCTTTGACATATTTAAATGTTTCGATCATGTCCCCCATTTCCCTTCTGTCCTCCAGACTATACAGATTGAGTTCATGAAGTCTTTCCTGATACGTTTTATGCTTAAGACCTTCCACCATTCTTGTAGCCCGTCTTTGGACCCGTTCAATTTTGTCAATATCTTTTTGTAGGTGAGGTCTCCAATGTAGGTGAGACTTATGTACCGCTTCACAGTGATTTACAGCCTTCTCTAAGCAGTTTATGGAGAGTAAGCCTATTGCCCCCCATCTGGGTCTTCATTTTACCCACCTTGGAAGGCTGAGTCAACCTTGAGCCTACTGAGATTCCATCTGCCAATAATAATAATAATAATAATAAAATGAATAAATGAATACCTTCCATTTTATTCCAGATTTTGCAGAGCCTTTATCCATCCCTGGTTATGGGGGGACAGCTCTTCCCCAAACAGGAGGCTCAGTAGTTCCTGGACTGGATAATCGGCCGCCAGAAGAGATAGTAGCCATAATTTCCTCTATGGGATTTCAGCGGAATGTAGCTCTTCAGGCACTACGAGCAACAGTGAGTTTTCTGGAAAGTTCTTTGGGATTTATTGGTAGCCAAAAGGGAGATGCTTCCTCCCCCGATGATCCTTTAGCAGCAGTGGGTTACTCTCGGTTAGGCTTGGTTCCGCGAACCAATCGTGTTGGTGTCAGAAGGCTCCACCCACCCACCTGGAAGGCTCCGCCCCCAGCCATCTGCCTTGTCTGGCCCTCCAAGCCAGATAAGCTCTGTGACTGTAAATTTACCTTTGAAACACTTTGCTGGATGTGAATGAGAAGAATTCACAATAATTTAACTAAAAGGGTTTTTGGTCGGGACGTGGAGTCTGCTTCATGGTTTGCGGAATCCTATGTTAGAACAATCACCAGTCATAACCCAAAACAACAGCTCATTAATAGTGTTGGGCGAACCCAACGAGGTTCGGGTTTGGCACCCAAATTTTTAAAAAAGTTCGGGTTCGGCACCTGAACCTGACCCCGAACCTTTGCTGAACTTTCGAGTTTGGCGCTCGGGAAAGCGCCAGGAAGCGCCGCCGCCCAGCTGTCACCTTCTGGAACAGCCGGGACGCTTCCCGGGCTCTCCTGAACCCAAACCCGTACCCGTACTTTTGCCAAATCTCTGGGTTCAGCGTTCGGGAGACCGCTGAGAAGCGCCCCGGCTGTTTCTGAAGGTGACAGCTGGGCGGCGGCACTTCCCAGAACAGCCGGGGAGCTGTTGGCCGGTCGGGAGGCGCAAAAGGAGGTGGGGAATCCCACAAGGGGATTCCAGGGGCGGAGCTTTGACATCACTGAGACGTCCTTCCTGGAGTCCCCATTTCAGCCGGCCAGGAAGGAACGCTCCACCCCTGGAATCTCTTTGTGGGATTCCCCACCTCCTTTTTCACCTCCCGACTGGCCGACAGCTCCCTGGCTGTTTCGGAAGGTGACAGCTGAACCACGGTGCTTCCTGGCGCTCTCCCAAACCCGAACTTTTGCTGAACCTTTGCCAAACTTTTGCCGAACTTTTGCAAAAATTCAGGTTCGGTATACTGAACCACACAAAGTTTGCCCAACACTACTCATTAAGAGAAAATACTATGGAGCTCTGACCAGATATTGACAGCTCTTGTCTATTTTATTATTCCTTGCTATTTTGACTGGAAGAATAACAACTTGGAGCACGCATTGGAGTGGATTTTTAGTCATCCTGAAACAGAGGAAGAGACCGAAGTGGCTTCTGAGGTCATGAATATAGAAAACCATGTGAATGCTAACATCCTTGCAGAATCAGATCCAGAAGGGCCTCGGATCAAAGATGGGCCAGGAAGTAAGTTTCTCCTTGCTATGTTGCATATGTTGATCTGCCTGGTTTATTCATTTTTCCCCTTTCCATATACAGTGGTACCTCTACTTATTTAATTTGTTCTGTGACCAGGTTCTTCAGCAGAAATATTTGTAAGAAGAAGCAATTTTTCCCATAGGAATCAATGTAAAAGCAAACAATGTGTGCCATTGGGGAAACCACAGGGAGGGTGGAGGCCCTGTTTCCTCCCAGGAGATTCCTAGAGAGGCCCCAAGGACGCTTCTCTTCACCTTTTCTGGACCTGTTTCCTCTCAGGAGATTCCTAGAGAGGCCCCAAGGAGGCTTCTCTTCACCTTTTCTGGCCCTGTTTCCTCCCAGGAGATTCCTAGAGAGGCCCCAAGGAGGCTTCTCTCCACCTTTTCTGGCCCTGTTTCCTCCCAGGAGATTCCTAGAGAGGCCCCAAGGAGGCTTCTCTTCACCTTTTCTGGCCCTGTTTCCTCCCAGGAGATTCCTAGAGAGGCCCCAAGGAGGCTTCTCTCCACCTTTTCTGGCCCTGTTTCCTCCCAGGAGATTCCTAGAGAGGCCCCACGGAGGCTTCTCCCCTCCTTTTCTGGCCCTGTTTCCTCCCAGGATATTCCTAGAGAGGCCCGACGGAGGCTTCTCCCTGTCTTTTCTGGTTACAGTTTTGGAGGCTTGTGTTTGTAAGTAGAAAATGGTTCTTGAGAAGAGGCAAAAAAATCTTGAACACCCAGTTCTTATCTAGAAAAGTTCATAAGTAGAGGCGTTCTTAGGCAGAGGTACCTCTGTGCGTTGATTACGCTTATTAATTGTTTTTCTATCCATTTCAGATGCATCAAATAGAATAGCTATAAAACAAACAGCAATGGGTAAACTACTGCCCAGAGTTGCTGTATCAGTCAGATGGGCATCATATAAATTTAATAAATAATATAGGTTAGTTCTGACCAATGGGAATCTCTGTACATAATCTATTGGGATTGTGTAAAAGCTGAAGAATGATACAGGGAAGAAAATAGCGGTTTCAGGATGCCGGCAAACAAAAAACACAAGTTTTGTTTTTTAAAACTTAGATAATGTCATTTTATTTTATTTTTAATATTAGGTTATGACAGTAGGCTTTTAGACTTTTCATATGTTTTAATACACCAGTGATTTGCAAAGTTACATACCTATGAATGTATCAGTGAGCCAAACATGTACATTATATGTATAATAATAACTAAAGAACAGGGATGATTTCTAGTTTCGGTTAAATATTTGCTTAATGTCGAATTTGATTGTTGCTGTGTTGAACAATCCTTTAGAGCAGGGGTCTCCAACCTTGGTAACTTGAAGTCTGGGGGATTTCAACTCCCAGAATTCCCCAGCCAGCAAAAGCTGCTTGGGGAATTCTGGGAGTTGATGTCCTCCAGGCTTCAAGTTGCCAAGGTTGGAGACGCCTGCTTTAGATGACCCTAGTTCAGTCTTTGCCATCACTAAATGATCTCGCCTTTTTCTGAATATTCCCCAGCCAGCAAAAATGGTTAAAATAAATTGATTTACGATCAGCTACAGTATGAAGTAGCTGATCGTAAAAGTGAAAGATACACATATAGATTTTGGTATGGGGGTATATCTTTAAGGAATTGTGCTCATGCTTAAATTTGTTTGCAACATTCCCTGCTTTTTTAACCTTTATTTTTTTTAACCATCATAACTCTTGCAAGAGAATAAACCACAGGGTGGAGCTTTTAGATAGCAGTTAAAATTTGTTGAGCATCAACGAATGCAACAGCACAATCCAAGTAACCTGAGAATACAAAGTAATACTTGATGCGCCTAACTATGGAACTTTTAAGGGAGATAATGAATGTCTGAAATAAAAAAACAATATCCCGAGAGATATTGTGTGCAGTCCAGGGAAGGTTGAATATTGCTCGGGGCTATTACGCTATGTCATCTTTTCTAGGAAATAGCATTAAAGTAGATGTGATTCATGACAACCACACGCAGAATATATTCGCAGGGTTTATAAATGCTAGGGAGTTACAGTGTGCAATGCTTAATGATCTATAGCAGGGGTGTCAAACTCGATTTCATTGAAGGCCACATCAGGGCTGCGTTTGACTGTGGGATGGGTGTGGCCAGTTCAACATCACTCATGTTAGGGGTACCTGTGAGTTTGACATGCCTGCCTCACGAATCCAGCAACCGGTTAGGTCCCACAGAGTTGGCCTTCTCCGGGTCCCGTTGACTAAACAGTGTCGTTTGGTGGGACCCAGGAGAAGAGCCTTCTCTGTGGCGGCCCCGACCCTCTGGAACCAGCTCCCCCCGGAGATTAGAACTGCCCCCACCCTCCTTGCCCTTTGTAAAGTTCTTAAGACCCATCTCTGCCGTCAGGCATGGGGGAACTGAGACATCTCCCCCGGACCTATACAGTTTATACATGTTATGTTTGTGTGTATGTTTGCTTTTAATAATGGGTTTTTTAGCATTTTTTAAATTATTAGATTTGTTCTAACATTGTTCTTGTTATTGTTGTGAGCCGCCCCGAATCTACGGAGAGGGGCGGCATACAAATCTAATAAATAATAATAATAATAATAATAATAATAATAATAATAATAATAATAAATAATGCCTGATCTATAGTCATGTGAGTTTGCAATTTTCTTTTTTTTAAAAAATAGTTTATTAATTTATTGAAAAAAAGAAAAGGGTGGGTGGGGATACAGAAAATGAAAGGGATAAAAAGTGAAAAAAAAGGTTAGAAACAACATAGATAACGTATATAACTAATTGTATATCAATTGCAAACATTAAAGTATACATATTCTTGTTATATTCAAAGTTTAGAGTTGCGTGATTTCATATCTATGATATACGTTGGTTTAAGAATATGTTAGTGAGATAGTGTAGATATTAAGAGATAGATAAGCTGAGAGGGAGTTTGGATGGGGAAAGGGAAGAGGATTAGTACCTGCAATGTAGCAGGCGTATGTATTTTAACGACATATTGTTTGATTATGTGTGATGCATATATATGTTGAAGAATAATTGTGGGTTAAGTTATTAGTAGGTTATAGGTAAGTATCAAGAAAAATTAAATTCAGACAGAATATGTGATTAATGTTTGATTAATGTTTAACATTAATAGTTCGGGTTTGATTGTTATCGTTATCGATATGACTTGGTCTATTATTCTTTTCATTTCTGTCCAAAATTTTTTGGCGTATGTACATGTCCACCATAGATATGATAATAGGTTCCTTGTTTCTTTTTACACTTCCAACAGAGAGGAGATATATTTGGGTGCATGTTTGAAAGTTTGCAATTTTCAAAAACTGCCCATTGTATTCTTGAAGGTAGCTTTTTTAAGAAATCAAGTGTGAGTTGGTTAAGGAATTGTTGCTAGAGGAAGGTGGGCAAGATTTCTGGACTGTCTTCATCATACCTTTGCTCATCATACCCTGATGTTTTCTTGGACAGGATATGAACTCTTTGGCTTCATCAGTCACATGGGAACATCCACCATGAGCGGCCATTATGTTTGTCATCTTAAAAAGGAAGGAAGGTAATACAGCATGGCATTACTCGTTGGGTTACAATGGTTAGGTAGTGCCCAAAGTTGGACAAATATTTTGAGATTGATGCTTCTATGGAAACCCAAAACCCTGTGGTGTGATTCAAATAATTTCTCTGCCCTAATGATTTTTTCCAACAACATGTTCACAAAACTGCTTAGGAAGTTAGCAACTGGTCCTCTCTGGCTTTTTCCAAAAGGCCACTGGACTTGGGTTTTTTCCCCCTTGAAGGCGTTTCGAGGATGGAAGGATTCATAAATTCCCTTCAAGTAGACTCAACAACTCTCAGAAAGAATGCTAATGAGAAGGTGACTGCAAGCAATGTAAATCTTTTCATCCTCCACCATTCAGTCAGAGCTAATGAAGCTTCTTTGAATGAGAAGCGAAATTTCTCAAGGAAAGAACTGTCCAGATACTTTTTGATAAAGCATTTTGGGAATAACCATGACCTGGATGACTGAGAATCTCCATAGGCTTCTATGGAAACCAACCATGTCAGAAAATTCCATTGCTAACATCCATGAATGGATGGATGGAAAATAACAAATAATAATAACAACAACAGAGTTGGAAGGGACCTTGGAGGTCTTCTACTAAAAACTTCCAGTGTTGGGGCATTCACAACTTCTGGAGGCAAGCTGTTCCATTGATTAATTGTTCTGACCGTCAGGAAATTTCTTCTTAGTTCTAAGTCACTTCTCTCCTTGTTTAGTTTCCACCCATTGCTTCTTGTTCTACTCTCAGGTGCTTTGGAGAACAGGTTGACTCCTTCTTTGTGGCAACCCCTGAGATATTGGAACACTGCTATCATGTCCCCCCTGGTCCTTCTTTTCATTAAACTAGCCATACCCAGTTCCTGCAAACATTCTTCATATGTTTTAGCCTCCAGTCCCATAATCATCTTTGTTGTTCTACTCAGCACTTTTTCTAGAGTCTCAATATCCTTTTTTGTATCATGATGACCAAAACTGGATACAGGATTCCAAGTGTGGCCTTACCAAGGCCTTATAAAGTGGTATTGACACTTCACGTGATCTTGATTCTAGCCCTCCATTAATGCAGCCTAGAACTGTGTTGGCTTTTTTGGCAGGTGCTGCACACTGCTGGCTCATATTTAAATGGTCGTCCACTAGGACTCCAAGATCCCTCTCACAGTTATTACTGTTGAGAAATATCTGTTGACCTTCTGCTGCACAAATCCCAGCAACCAGTAAGGTCCCACAGAGTAGGTCTTCTCCGGGTCCCGTCAACTAAACAATGCCGCTTGGCGGGGGACCCAGGGGAAGAGCCTTCTCTGTAGCGGCCCCGGCCCTCTGGAACCAACTCCCCCCAGAGATTAGAATTTCCCCCACCCTCCTTGCCTTTCGTAAGCTACTTAAAACCTACCTCTGCCACCAGGCATGGGGGAATTGAGATACCCTTTCCCCCTAGGCCTTTACAATTTTATGCATGGTATGTCTGTATGTCTGTTTGGTTTTTATTATAATGGGTTTTTAATTGTTTTTAGTATTGGATTATTATTATATGCTGTCTTATTATTGCTGTTAGCCGCCCCGAGTCTCTGGAGAGGGGCGGCATTCAAATCCAATGAATAAATAAATAAATAAAATAAATAAATGTATCACCTATACTGTACCTGTGGCTTCTATTTTTCTTGCCTAAATGTAGGCAAGATGAATGGATGGATAGATGGATGGATGGATGAGGCTGACTTCCATATCAGCAGTGGTTTTGGATGAGGATTAAGAGCCTACCACAGATTCTTTTAAATGTTGGAAGCAGTCAGACTGAAGCTTGTTCATTATCCTAATTCTCCAGATAAGAAAAATCAATATACGGGCTTAATGAAGTAAGATGGCGGTGATAGTAATAGTGGTGTCAGCGGTTGTAAGTTTTGCTTGTCTGTTTCATTCAATTTCATGATGCTCACTGCACTTTCTTCTTCTTTCTCCTTTTCAGGTGGGTCATCTACAACGACCATAAAGTTTGTGCCTCCGAGCAGCCACCCGTAGAGCTAGGATATATTTACTTCTATCACAGGATACCAAGTTAGACCTCACTATGTTCTCTGGCCTTTAAAAAGCCATAAGCCTTTTTATTCTGCCAAAAAATGTGTTTCATGTAAGCAAAGCCTTTGGACTGCCAAAAAGAAAAAAGAAAAGCAAGAAGGAAAAATATTTGGTCCTATTTATAGCTTAAATCAGAATGATTCAATTGATGCCTTCTTAAACCTTTAGAGGAGAGTTTTCTGTTAAATGATGGTGCATTGTAGGGCTTAAAAGTTTGTCTACATTTTGTGGAGACCTTAAGACTGTTCTGAACCACTAGAAGAGGTCGCAGCAAACATCCAGAAAACACAAAACTGTTCCCACACTGAGAAGAACCTGCCATCTTCGTTTTAATCCTAAAGGACTGATGGTAGTTGAGCAGTTGCTTTGAACTAGGAATTCACCACTATGCTGGCTATTTGCTAGCATGAAAAGTTGCTTATCTGGAGCCCAAAATCTCTGATTAAAAAGGAAACAAAAACAAAAGTGAGACCCCAGAATATTTTGCAGACGTCAGAGCTTGAAATTAAACCTAATTATTGAAGCCAAGGTGACTTGTATTGTGTTCCAATACAGTCTGAATGTTCTTTTTTTTTCATTTGGGATTTGATCACACACCATGATTTTTTAAAAAATTTCTGCACCGAATGTTTGATGGTCCTAAAGTTTCCCTGCAAGAAAGTGACCACGTCATCTACTTCAATGAATCAGCATAAGCACATTTGCATTTATATAGCTGTAGAACGGTGTCCCTACCACCACCCTGCACAATTGTTTATGTGGGTCTGTGGATCCATAAACATCACTACGGCTATTTTTCTGTTTTCTGTTATGAATTGCAAATAAAGTTGTAAACATGCATCATAGAAATGCATGGGAAATGGCTCTCAATATTATCTTGTGATGGGGATAAGCAGTTGGTCGTCCTCACTGGATGAACTTACTTACTTATTTATTTATTTATTTATTCATTCATTCATTCATTCATTCATTCATTCATTCATTCATTCATTCATTTATTTATGGGCGGCTCACAGTAAGACACAACAATTAATAACAAATCCAAATAACTTTAAAGTATTTTTTAAAAACCCATTTCTCTAACAAACACACACACAAACATACCATGCATAAATTGTACATGCCCGGGGGAGGTGTTTCAGTTCCCCCATGCCTGACGACAAAGGTGGGTTTTAAGGAGTTTACGGAAGGCAGGGAGAGTAGGGGCAGTTCTAATCTCTGGGGGGAGTTGGCTCTTCCCCTGGGGCCCGCCAACCGACATTGTTTAGTTGACGGGACCCGGAGAAGGCCCACTTTGTGGGACCTAATCGGTCGCTGGGATTCATGCGGCAGAAGGCGGTCTCGGAGATATCCTGGTCCAGTGCCATGAAGGGCTTTAAAGGTCATAACCAACACTTTGAATTGTGACCAAAAATTGATCGGCAGCCAATGCAGACTGCGGAGTGATGGTGAAACATGGGCATAGCTAGGTAAGCCCATGACCGCTCTCGCAGCTGCATTCTGCACGATCTGAAGTTTCCGAACACTTTTCAAAGGTAGCCCCATGTAGAGAGCATTACAGTAGTTGAACGTCGAGGTGATGAGGGCATGAGTGACTGTGAGCAATGAGTCCCGGTCCAGATAGGGCCGCAACTGGTGCACCAGGCGAACCTGGGCAAACGCCCCCCTCACCACAGCTGAAAGATGGTTCTCTAATGTGAGCTTACTTACTTACTTACTTAGTTATTTAGTTACTTGCTTACTTACTTACTTACTTACTTACTTACTTACTTACTTACTTAGTTACTTAGTTACTTACTTACTTACTTACTTACTTACTTACCTACTTACTTACTTACTTACTTACTTACTTACTTACTTAATTTGACTTCTATGCCATCCAATCCTGAAGGACTCAGGCGGCTTACAACAATATAAAATTACATATACAGTTACAAAACAATAATAAATAAGTCAAGAAATCTAAAACCTTAATTAAAAGTTATAATAGGGGCTCAACAACACACGTTCATATCATTCACGCAGAGTCATATTCATACAGGTGGTCAGTTGGTTTATAAAAGCAAAACACGTTTATTTATACGTTAATACCAGGGGTAAAACAAAGAAACAAAACTTTAACACGGCCTGTAATACAAGAGGGACTGACGTACAGAAACCCAAGGACAAAACAGAAGAGGGAAAAGATATTACCCACCCACCCCCAAGGCAAAGTGCTGCTGCCTGGGAAGGACGTCAAGTATCCTGGTTCTTCAAGTTGTTATTATTATTATTATTATTATTATTATTATTATTATTATTATTATTATTAATTAGATTTGTATGCCGCCCCTCTCTGTAGACTCGGTGTTTCTGGTAGGATTCGTGGAGGCGTCTTTTGTAGGCTGCTTGGTTCTTCCAGAGTTCGGCAGCCTCTGTGTTCAAAGGACTTTCCACATTCGGCTCTCCCAGCAGGCTCTGGATGGAGAGCAGGATGGTCCAGACGTCGTAGAGGGCTGACCACTTGTCCTTGAGAATGTCCAGGCAGATGTTGCCCTGAAGGTCCACGTTGGGGTGGTAGCAGGGGGTGAGGAGCCGGACAGTGGGGGCGTTGTAGCGGTAACCGCTGGGGAATTCCAAGGACAGCTTGTATCTCAAGTCCTCATAGACCATCCCAGGCATGCTGGTGATGGTCCCGATCCTCTTGAAGAGGTTGTCCAACTCCGGTAAGGCGGAGATGCCGGGGCCTCTCCGTTGGTGTTAATTTAGGGTCCCCAAGCCTGCTGGCACAGCCAGGTATTCATGGCCTTATGAAAAACCAGCAGGGTGGGAGCAGTAGGAACCAATTTATACAGCATTACAGCTTCTTCAGAGCACACTTCTCATGAACAGCAACAGAACACAGCTAACAGTGAACAGCGAGCAGAGAGACACAGAAAAGAGTTCTTGCTTAGTTGAATACTTTTCACATAATTACTAGGTTGCTGCATGCTCAGCTGCCTCAGAATGACTCAGCATTCTTACCTGAGGCCTACTTTCTGCATTATGATATTACCCAGGGATTTTAATCTGACATAGGGCAACGCCTTGCTCTAAAATCCCTTATTTTATGATAAAACAAACTCTATCCAAGTTTGGTTATTTATCCAGGTCTGAGAAGCACTCAGGTATATTGTCTTGATATCAGGACTAAGATCTTTTAATAATTTCATTCTTCAGTGGAAATTATTGGTTAGTAAAAGTGCTGACCACTTGATTTTTCCTCTTTTTCATTTTAAACACAGATTGTGCTGGCTCACCGGTAGTTTGCAATGAAGTCAGTCTACCGGCTGTTCCACGTGGCTGCATTTTGGAGACTTGTGGTTGTTGTTTTTTTTTAAACCCTCTCTTCTCGAACATTTTAATAGCTTTTCTGGACTTTGATTGTTTGCATAAATCATAGGCCTGAGAAGCATTATCATTTCCTGAATCATTTGTTCATTGAGGACTTTACAATGGCATGTAAAATCATTTCTAATAATTGGAAAAGAAACTCAAATCCAAGGGCAAGTCACCTGGATTAAAACAGTGGGAAATTATGATGGATGGATGGATGAACAAATTTACGTTAAAACACATTTATACATGTATCCCCATCTCATATGGAAAGGCAGTTATTAAAGTTCCTTATGTTTGAGGTTCTATATTCTGCAGTTTAAGGGCTTGTATCCAGAACCCTACAAGACAAGGCATAATAATACTACCGTACAGGGAGTGGACAAAAAGATGGAAACACTTGACTTTTTGGCATCATAATGTTTGAACATGTTCAAGTCAATCAAAACTTGACATATTTTAATGTTGTTGTTTTTTAAATTCTGTTATTTGATATGTTTTTTAAACTACCTTTTTTTAAAACAGAAATTTAAGGAAATGGGTTATAACCTTCTAGAAATGGCAGACCTCTCAGACTTTCAAAGAGGCCAAATTGTTGGTGCTCGAATGGCAGGCGCTAGTGTAACAGAAAGTGCCCGAATGTTTGGCGTTTCAAGAGGTAATGTCTCAAAAGTAATGACTGCTTTTGAAAGAGAAGGGAAAACATCCTTAGCCAAGCACAGGTCAGGTCGAAAGTCGAAGTTGTCTGAGAGAGACCGTCGGACTCTAAAGCGAATTGTTAGAGCGGATCGCAAGACCACAGCTCCTAAAATCACTGCAGAGCTCAATAGACACGTACAGAACCCAGTTTCCACAAAAACTGTTCGAAGGGAGCTTCACAAATCTGGATTCCATGGAAGAGCTGCAAGGTTTTTCCATTTTTTTGTCCACCCCCTGTATATTACCTTTATAAATAGTCCGAGTCTTCGGAGAGGGGCGGCATACAAATCTAAGTAATAAAATAAATAAATAAATAAATAAATAAATAAATAAATAAATAAATAATGATGCCCTAAAATAACCTTAAGTATGGACTTCAACTCCCAGAATTCCCTGGCCAGCAGGCTGACCAGGAAATTTTAGGAATTGAAGTCTGCACATCTTAAAAGTTACCAAGGTTGAGAAACCCTACTTTAAGGAGTAACTTCTGATTTTGATCTCCTTCCAACTCAATGTGGTATCTCCTGCTATTTCTTTATAGTCATCCTGGCATACTGATCTGGGCTGCTCCAGTGGTAGATTTGGGAGTTTTCAACACAAGTTTGACCTTCTGTATCTTTATACTTAGCCAGAGAGGCAATTGGATTTTTTTTTCTTATTTTGATCCTTTCTCCAATCTGACTTATTTTTTCATTTTTCCAAATTTATCCTGAAAGATTATCCTTAGGAATTAGGAAAGAGAGAAATAGTTGGACAGTTCAAGACATAATTCTAGAAGGGGCTACTTATGAACCATAAGTCAGTAGGGGCAAAACAGTCAAACTGTTTTACTAGCACCTGGGACAATAATCAATAATCAAAATGGTCTAGAAGTCAAAATGTAATCATTTCAAGTCCTGGCTGGCTTTCCCATGAGCCAAAATGAGAAAATAGAATAGAATTCTTTATTCTTTATTGACCAAGTGTTATTGGACACACAAGGGATCGTTTTGTCTTTGGTGCATATGATCTCAATCTACATAAAAGAAAAGATACATTTGTCAAGAATCATGAGGTTCAACACAATGATTGTCATAAGGTACAAATAAAAACAAGGAAACAATATTAATATAAATTGTAAGAATACCTAAATAAAGGTCAAAGACAAGAACTCACTAGCAAAGAATTTGTACGCCCAGAAGTTCTTCTAAAAAGTTAAGATTCACAATGCAACCATAACCAGAAATGGAGATTAGCAAACTATAGGTTGCAAATTACAACAGTTCGTTTAGTGATCATTTGAAGTTACAAACGATCAAACAAGGCACTGGAAAAAAAGGAGCGACCATGATTTACACTTGAGATAATTGTTTCCTCTTCATGGTCATATGATTTACATTTAGATGCTTTATGACAATTGCAGTATCCCATGGTCATGTGATTCCCCTTAAGAGTTGCAGTGGCACAGTGGTTAGAGTACAGTACTACAGGATACTTCTGCTGATCACCAGCTGCCAGCAGTTTGGCAGATCAAATCTCACCAGGCTCAAGGTTGACTCAGCCTTCCATCCTTCCGAGGTGGGTAACATGATTGTTGGGGGCAATATGCTGATTCTGTAAACCACCCAGAGCGGGCTGTAAATCACTATGAAGCGGTATATAAATGTAAGTGCTATTGCTATATTTGTGACAAGCAAAGTCAATTTGTGTGTCATAAGCCAGATTCATTTAACAATGTGTTTCTAATTTAACAACTGCATGGATCCATTTCACAAATGTAGCCAAAATATTTGTAAAATGGGGCAAAACTCACTTAACAAATTTCTCACTGAGCAACATGCATTTTGGGTTCAACTGTGGTCATAAGTTGAGGACTACTTGTATTAGGCATTACTTTCAAGAACGCGGCATTCCTGTACTTTGATCCCAAAGGTTGCTACTACAGCCTTTAGCATCAAACTACTACTACTACTCTTTCTTAGTTGGGGGAAAGATCAAAAGCAACATGAGAAAATAGTATTTTACTGAAAGAGTAGTAGATCCTTGGAACAAACTTCCAGCAGACGTGGTTGGTAAATCCACAGTAATTGAATTTAAACATGCCTGGGATAAACATATATCAATTGTAAGATAAAATACAGGAAATAGTATAAGGGCAGACTACATGGACCATGAGTTCTTTTTCTGCCGTCAGTCTTCTATGTTTCTATACTACTCAAAAATAAAAACAAATAAAAATAAATAAAGGGAGCACTCAAATAACACATCCTAGATCTGAATGAATGAAATATTCTCATTGAATACTTTGTTCTGTACAAAGTTGAATGGGCACAACAGCATGTGAAATTGATTGTCAATCAATGTTGCTTCCTAAGTGCACAGTTTGATTTCACAGAAGTTTGATTTACTTGGAGTTATATTGTGTTGCTTAAGTGTTCCCTTTATTTTTTGAGCAGTGTACGTTCTTGATTTAGCAGCCACAACTGAGACCAAAATCTGTTGTTAAGCAGGGCAGTTGTCAAGTTGGTTTTGTCCCATTTTAAGACCTTTCTCGCCACAGTTGTTAAGAGAATCATTTGCAGTGGTTTGAGCTAGAAAGCAACCAAGCTTGGAGAGCACCAAACACCCCTGAAAGCATTATAAGGTTGAAATTAGTTTTTCCAACTGCAGTACCAAAGAGCTGTTTCAAATGCAGATGGCTTCTGGTAAGGTTGGAACCGCTTATTTCAAAGATAATGTTTCTTTCTTTCTTTCTTTCTTTCTTTCTTTCTTTCTTTCTTTCTTTCTTTCTTTCTTTCTTCTCCTTCTTTCTTTCTCTTTCTTTCTTTTTTCTTTCCTTCCTTCCTTCCTTTCTTCCTTCCTTCTTTCTTTCTTTCTCTTTCTTTCTTTTTCTTTCCTTCTTTCTTTTTTTCTTTCTTTCTCTTATATACCACCCCTCTCTGTGGACTTGGGATGGCTTACAACATTTCAATAAAAAAGATACAATATATAAAACACTTCTAATCCAATTAACAGAAATAATTAATTTAAAATTTATCTTAAAAAAACCTAAACATTTAAAAAAAATCAAACATTCACATGCATGCTACTACATCCAACACATTCACTGGGCAGAGGTCTACTGACCCCAAGCCTGACGGCATAAATGCGTTTTCAAATTCTTACCAATGGCAAGGAGGGTGGGGGCAGTGCGAATCTCTGGGGGGAGTGTTTTGAATGCAAAACATTTAGTCAGGGCAGCTTTGCTGCCAACTGATTTTTTTTCTTCTTCTTAGAACATCAGATGTTATTGGTTTTATTCAAAACGAGCCAGACTTTTAAAAAATATTTATGCTGAAATATTATTCTGAAAGGCAGGAAGGTTAATTTGATTTTGTGTAGAAAAAAAGTCCTGAAGGAATTATCTGCAAAACCCATGGGATAATGAAATTATGATCCTGCTAGACTCTTTTCTGGGATAATGATTTCAAAGAGCCTGGTTTAATCTATATATTTGGCTAAAAAGTTATAGAGTGCAGCATTGATTTAACTACCCATTTAGGGGAAACGGGTGTTAGCTAAATGCAAACTTCTGTCAAACTTCAATGTTGATAATTAATGTAATTACATTGTTTTCATCATTAGTGTCAATTGTGTCCATTTTCATCATTTATGATACCCGGAGGGCCTAAATTGACACAAAAGATGTTAATTGTATAATTATGCAAATGATGGAAATAGAGTATGAATTACATCAGTAGGACAAAGAACTCAACTTTAGAGGGGAAACTGAACTTAGTCCTTTACTCCAAATAAATTTGGTTGTCCTCTTCAAAATTTGCTAAATGGGACTTTATTAAATAGAAGTTTTAAGGTGTTTTTTTTAAAAAAGAAGTCTTTAGTTTATTTCAGAGAGATTTTGTTTGGAGAAAAACAAATCCTTATCTTATTGGGTGATTCTTCAGGATGACAAATCAAAGTTAAATAGTTATTGGTCATAGCAAACACTTCTTCCTTATCAATTTTAACTGCATGGAGTTAAATTGAATTAGTTTTGCTTTCCAAAAATGTGACAATGTTTTGGGATGGTTGTGATAATGTATTTCACTGGAACATCAAGTAAATAGCAGGAGAATTTGTTGATGTATCTACCACATACACATTGTAAGAGAAGAATAAAAGCCCCCTATTCCCTCATATGAAAAATGTGCCCGTTTCCGGCCTTCCGGAGCTTCCGAGAGGCCTGTTTTTTCCTTCTCCCTGAGCCTCCACATGGACCCTGCGCTTACCTCGCATCCAAAACGGGCCGCGTGGAGACTCCTGGAAGGGGTAGGGCAGGGTGGGAGGGGTGGAGTGGGTGGGGCCAACCAAGGGGTGGGATTTGGAGATTTTCCAAACCGGCAATAACATTGGCTACGGGTTAAACTGAACCAGGGGTGGATTCCTCCTACCATTGCTACCAGTGTGCTGCACACACAGCTTCAGGTGTGTTGCGTGTGAGTGCATGTGTCCCAGTGAGATTTTGCTTCTGCGCATGTACAGGAAGCAAAATCTCGTGAGGGGACACACGCAGGGGTGGGCAGCAGGCAGGACGGGGTGGAATGCAATTCCACTGGCGGAAATGAAGATGCATGTGCAACTCCAGCTGATCGGCGGCTGTCACTTCCTGGATTACTGATCTCGGCTCAGCTCTCCTTTTTTCCTCTGCTGCTGCTGCTACGTCTGCACTCCTTGCTTTTTCCCTCTTTCCTCCTTCCTGGCCTCAGACGAGCTTCCCTCTCTCCTGTTTGGCTCCCCTCCAGCCTCACACAGCCACCTCCCACCTGAGGTGCAAGCAGAAGGCCTGGGTGGAAGCGGTTCTGGCAGCATTTATGCTTTTGGCAGCACCCATTCGCCTAGCTACCCAGCCTGAGGCAAGGGGGTGACCCAGGAAGCATGGGAAACATGAAGCAAATTGTCACCCCAGCGAGTGACACTGGTAAGGTTGTAAGTCGAGGACTTAAGAGGACTTCAGAAGTAAAGGATTTAGGGGTAGTGATTTCTGACAGTCTCAAAATGGGTGAACAGTGCAGTCAGGTGGTAGGGAAAGCAAGTAGGATGCTTGGCTGCATAGCTAGAGGTATAACAAGCAGGAAGAGGGAGATTATGATCCCGCTATATAGAATGCTGGTGAGACCACATTTGGAATACTGTGTCCAGTTCTGGAGACCTCACCTACAAAAAGATATTGACAAAATTGAATGGGTCCAAAGACGGGCTACAAGAATAGTGGAAGGTCTTAAGCATAAAACGTATCAGGAAAGACTGAATGAACTCAATCTGTATAGTCTGGAGGACAGAAGGAAAAGGGGGGACATGATAGAAACATTTAAATATGTTAAAGGGTTAAATAAGGTCCAGGAGGGAAGTGTTTTTAATAGGAAAGTGAACACAAGAACAAGGGGACACAATCTGAAGTTAATTGGGGGAAAGATCAAAAGCAACATGAGAAAATATTATTTTACTGAAAGAGTAGTAGATCCTTGGAACAAACTTCCAGCAGACGTGGTAGATAAATCCACAGTAACTGAATTTAAACATGCCTGGGATAAACATATATCCATCCTAAGATAAAATACAGAAAATAGTATAAGGGCAGACTAGATGGACCATGAGGTCTTTTTCTGCCATCAGACTTCTATGTTTCTATGTTTCTAAGAGTTGAACTTGAATGATGATGATCGTTCAAGCCACTGCCACCTGGTCACATAGCCAGCAAGCCACGCCTACCCAGTCACATGACCATTAAGCCACACCCACAAAATAAGCCACACCCACAGTGTGGCAGTAAAAATTTTGACTGCCCATTACTGGACACACGGACAAGATTTCAGTGATTTCTTTGCTTCTGCGCATGCCAAAATGGCCAAAATCTCATACGTGTGCATGTTCCCTTATGAGATTTTGCTTCCTGCACATGCGCAAGTGCAAAATCTCACTGGGATGCATGTGCGAACATGCAACACACCCAAATCTGCATGCGCAGCTCAAATTTTACTACCGGTGCGGCGTCCTTTACCATTCCAGTAGCAACCCGCTACTGACCTGAACCCAGGCCAACCCGTAGCAGCCCACCACTGCTTGTAACTACAGATATGGAGCATTTGAAAGCATCCACAAGAGAAATGTTGAGTTGTAAGACCTGTCCCTAGTTACCAATTGCATATGTCTAAATTAATTTGATGCATATTCTATTTGATTTCATTCCTTTCTCACTTCTGACTCTGAGCTACGCAAAATTATAGTAGAATTGGATGTATCAGAGCTGCATTTGCATAAATTAGCCAGTTTGTGCCCAAGCAGCAAACCAGTCTGGCCAGCCCACCAACCTAACCAGCCAGCCACAGACCAGTAGAAATGGAGTTGAAGTCTTCAATGAAAGATAGCAGCAGTAGGAAGTTGTGGAAAAATATATTTACTTCTTTATACTACTACTACTACCTGTTGTGGTTAGCTCTGGCCCAGCTCCTGCCCCAAGGACTGTGGATGTGGGGGAGACATCCACATGCTGCAGGTCTGTTTTGCCCCCGGTGGAATCTACTGATGAAGGCTCCTCTGACCAAGAAGACATGAGTGACAGGGAGGAGGAGAGTGTGGCAGACAGCTCAAAAGGAGATCAATTATCTAGCTCCTCCTTGGATTCAGAACAAGAGTTAATGATACAGCCAGGCATGCGGAGAGCGATGCATAGGCAACAACAACTGAGAGATTATTATAAAAGAAAATGAGGCCACCTGTGGTTGGGTGGGGCTGTGGTAATTAGTGAGGCTGCTATAAATAGCAGCCTGTGGGTTTGGCCATTGTGGAGAATTATCTGATTGTTGTATTTCGTGACTGCTTTACTGACTGACTTGTTGTGTGCTGATTTTTCCCTGCTTTGAAACTAAACCAGAGCAAAGTGTTTTTCACTTTGTGAAAGAAGGACTGTGAATTGCCTCACAGCTGCAAGCTAAGTATCACAGAACTGATAAGGGACTTGTACAAATTACCAGTTTGTTTGGAGACCAGTGCTCTTTGCTATACCAAAAGAGGGCTTGGTTTAAGTGAACTTTCATTATAAAGAACATTGTTTTGAATTTTCAAACGTGTGTGTGTCTGAAATTTGTACCTGTGAATTTTTGGGAGGATTCTACCAGAGAGCCCGACAGAACAACTACCTATACTATACATACAATAAACTAGTATCTTACTAGTACCTTGCCACAACTATCTTAGTTCAATACCTCATAGGAACCAACCTATACAGCAATACTGCTTCTTCAGAGCACACTTCTCATGAACAACAACAGCACACAGCTAACAGCGAACAGACAGAGAGAAAGAGCAAAGACCTCTTGCCTAGTTAAATACTTTTCACATAATTACTAGGTTGCTGCATGCTCAACTGCCTCATAATGACTCAGCATTCCTAACAGAGGCCTACATTCTTCATTAAGAGATTACCTCGGGCTTTTGAATTCCTGACAGGATGTGCCTCTGAATTTCATCTCTTGGTCACCCTGGTTTTCAAACTGAGTTAGTTCGCAGTTTAAGGTCTTTCCTTGTTACTTGCAGCTAACTCCTCCATCCATGGAAGTGTTTGTAACTTTGGTGAGTTTTGCATTGTTTAGATTTCTTTTCTTGAATCGTTATTCATATTTTGGAAAGGCTTTGTCTGACTCGAAGAAACAATGATTTGCCATTTTTTAAAATTAAAACGAACAAAGTTGCATCCCTTGGTTCAGTTTGTCATTTGTGAGTATGTGTGTTTGTGTTTGAGGCCACCATTTCCAACAGAACGGATATCTCCATCAAAATTGGACCAGGAGTCACTGCTCACAGTCACTCATGCCCTCATCACCTCGAGGCTCGACTACTGTAATGCTCTCTACATGGGGCTACCTTTGAAAAGTGTTCGGAAACTTCAGATTGTGCAGAATGCAGCTGCGAGAGCAATCATGGGCTTTCCTAAATATGCCCATGTCACACCAACACTCCGCAGTCTGCATTGGTTGCCGATCAGTTTCCGGTCACAATTCAAAGTGTTGGTTATGACCTATAAAGCCCTTCATGGCACCGGACCAGAATATCTCCGGGACCGCCTTCTGCCGCAGCGACCAGTTAGGTCCCACAGAGTTGGCCTTCTCCGGGTCCCGTCAACTAAACAATGTCGTTTGGCAGGACCCAGGGGAAGAGACTTCTCTGTGGTGGCCCCGACCCTTTGGAACCAACTCCCCCCAGATATCAGAGCTGCCCCCACCCTCCTAGCCTTTCGTAAGCTCCTTAAAACCCACCTCTGTCGTCAGGCATGGGGGAATTGATACTTTTCCCTCCCCCTAGGCTTATAAAATTTATGCATGGTATGCTAGTATGTATGATTGGTTTCTAAATTGGGGTTTTAAATTAACTTAAATATTAGATTTGTTTACATTGTATTATTATTGCTGTGAGCCGCCCCGAGTCTGCGGAGAGGGACGGCATACAAATCTGATTAATAAATAAATAAATAAATAAATGATAAAAATGTATGCGCTACTTTTGGCAAGGCACAATACAAAGAAAGCTTTTGTCTCCTTCCTTGGCTTAATTCAGTAAAAACTAAAACAAATTAACTTCAAATAATAAGAAAGCCATCACCAGTAACAGAAATAATCAGTGCAAATGTCCAGCTAAGCAATGAACTTGAAGCCATAGAGAAAAGTTTATTTTTTTAAAACTTATTTAAAAATTGCACAATTTTATAGAAATACAGGAAAATAAAACAGGAAGGCATGCTTCCTCCGTTACTGTACAAAAATACATTTACTGTGGTGCTCTGTAGGTTTTGTCAGCCATATAAATTAAACATAGTTTGATTCCGTACAAGTTCCAAAATAAAGCTGTAAATTGCATTAATGAGCACAGCAAAAATAAAATCACTTTAAAGATGCAGTTAATTATAGAAGTTGGTATTTGCTGCTAATAACACACTAAATATATGGGAGCAAAGTTGTTTCTATTGATTGGAGATAAACCTCATTGGATTAGAAATTAGCCCAATCCAGGTTTATCCTATCAAATGAGAACAAATCCTAAGAGAAAGGGTTATTCTGCTCATACATGCATCTTTGTCATGTAGTCTGGAATAAGCTTCTAATTTTGAAAAAATTGTGACATCTGATTTCCCACAATTGTTTATATTCTCCCTGTCTTGCCAGAGTCTAGCAAACAGGTAAGGGAGAAAAGGTGGAGTGAGTAATGAATCTGCAGATTCGAGAGGTGATTCCTTCATAATGAACACAACCAATTTAAGCATGATTTTAAAGCATACTAAATTACTACACAATGGAGTTTGATCTTGAATGTATGACCCATATGCGCTAATATTTAAAAACCTTGACAGAGGTGATGCTGAATTCCTTTGACACCCCCCAAAGGATGAAGTTCCAAGAATTATGACTTCTCCAACTGATGTCCTCCAGTTGACAGTCAACATATCTGGAACACATCAGGTTGGAGACAAAACTGGCACTGTATACAGGTAGTCCTTGAGTTATGACTAGTTTGAAGTTACAACAGATCCTGAAAAAAGGGACTTACAACCCAGATTCAAGTTCTGACATAATTTCCTTATCAGGAAAGACTTAATGAACTCAATCTGTATAGTATTGGAGGACAGAAGAGAAAGGGGAGAACATAATCGAAACATTTAAATATGTTAAAGGGTTAAATAAGGTTCAGGAGGGAAGTGTTTTTAATAGGAAAGTGAACACAAGAACAAGGGGCCACAATCTGAGGTTAGTTGGGGGAAAGATCAGAAGCAACGTGGGAAAATATTATTTGACTGAAAGAGTAGTAGATCCTTGGAACAAACTTCCAGCAGATGTGGTTGGTAAATCCACAGCAACTGAATTTAAACATGCCTGGGATAAACATATCCATCCTAAGATAAAATACAGAAAATAGTATAAGGGCAGACTAGATGGACCATGAGGTCTTTTTCTGCCATCAATCTTCTATGTTTTTATATCCCTAGTCACATAATTGAATTTTCGGCAATTGGCTTGCATTTACTATGGTTTTTCCCCCCTCCAGAAACTGACATTTACTTCTGGTTTTTGGCAAAACACACCCACCAAGAACCATGGTTCTACTTAAGGATGTCTGTTTGCTTTACGACTGCCAATGCTTGCTTTATAACTCTTGTGTTTGCTTACTGCAAAGAAGATTGGACAGTTGGGTGGGTTTATTTGAGGATCCATTTTATGAGTATCACAAATTCTGACCGAAATTCCTGGCTAAATTATGGTAAATCAATGACTACCTGTATAGTGATGGCAGTCCTTTAAATGTATTTTCCATGTGCCAGCAAGTCAATGAGGAAAGACATATAACATGTAAAACTTA
The DNA here is from genome assembly GCF_031021105.1 of Erythrolamprus reginae. NCBI lineage: Eukaryota > Metazoa > Chordata > Lepidosauria > Squamata > Dipsadidae > Erythrolamprus > Erythrolamprus reginae. Next base: position 107,531,935 of record NC_091954.1, read on the forward strand.
GAGGAAAAACATGTAACATGTAAAATGCAGAAAAGTTGGATAAAAGTACAACATTCATTAGAGTGAGAAATGACTCTTTCCCTTCAATTCATGTAACAATCCAATAATTTTAATTTTGATGCGTACACAAATTATATTTATATATCATGATGTAAATGAGGGCAGAGTGGTCAGACTTTCTTCTTATCCACTGTAGTTCAAAAGAAATAACCTTAAATCGCAAACATCACATAGCAAAAGCAGCATAAAATTCTCCTGTAAATTATATACTTGAGTTTCATCTAGACCTTATACTTGAGTTATCAAATATATATGTATATTTATAAATATATCCTCTAAATGTACAGCGGGTAGCATAGATTAAAAGCTGCAAACATAAAATGCAGTCTTCATCTTGTCTGTAAGTCCTAGAAATGATGCAGATGGAGAAAACAGAAATATTGGGGTCTCGCAAATGTGTGAATCTTTGACTTGCCTGCAGAACTATAAAACCTGAGGCTGATTCACACACACACACACACACACACACACACACACACTAGTTTCACACTATTGCGGCATTTCTCAGCCTTGACAACTTGAAAAGATGCAGACTTTTAACTCCTAGAATTCTTCAGCCAATTTTGCTGGAATTCTAGGAGTTGAAACCCACAAGGCCTTAAAAATTGACAAAAGCTGAGATATGTCGCTGCAGTGCTTTGGAGGACAGACTTTGCTTTGGGAAGCTCTTCCCGGGTTCTGTGGACCACAGGTTGAAAACCATTTCTACAACAGTGGTCTTTAACCTTGGCAACCTTAAGACTTGCGGACTTCAAATCCCAGAATTCCTCAGCCAGTGCCTTCCCTCCCCTGTCCTATAGCCTCTCCTATGTCTTGTATTTCTTCTCTACTATATACTCTATAACCTTCATTGTGTATTATTGTGTATTGCTTATTTTTACGTGAAAAGACCGCCCTTTGCTTGCAGCTCCCCTGCGGCATCCTTTCACGTAAAAATAAGAATGTTTATTTTTACGTGAAGACCTCCCTTTGAAGGAGCTGGGGAATCCCTCCCACGAAGAGATTCTGGGGGTGGAGCTTTGACGTCACCGGCAGGTTGCTAAGGACGCCAAGGTGATCATTTCCTGGATTCTATGGAATCCAGGAAGTGATCACCTTGGCATCCTTAGCAACCTGCCGGTGACGTCAAAGCTCCGAATGCCAAACACGACCCCGAACTTTGCCCGAAGTTTCAAAAAATTTCGTGTTCGTGTTCGGCATATTGAACACCGCAAAATTCGGTACGGACCCAAATTGTGCGAGTTCGGTTTGCCCCTCACTATCCAGCATGTGTCCCAATGCAGAGATGGTATTCTGCTGGTTCAAACTGGTTCGGGCAAACTGATAGCAGCGAATCCAGACGTAATGCTGTCCTATTCAGCCATATAATGCTGTCCTATTTAGCCACAATTTTGAGGCTGGCCGCATTCATGGAAGGTCCGTGCATGTATGAAGCACATGCATGAGAAGTCATGCGCATGCGCTGAGGTCACATTTGAAAACCGGCAGGGAAGGGAAGTGAATACCACCCCTGTCCCTATGCAATCTACATTCAATCCTGATCAAACTTTTATGATGAACATTTAGGGGTAGTGATTTCTGACAGTCTCAAAATGGGTGAACAGTGCAGTCAGGTGATAGGAAAAGCAAGTAGAATGCTTGGCTGCATAGCTAGAGGTATAACAAGCAGGAAGAGGGAGATGGTGAACCCGCTGTATAGAGCGCTGGTGAGACCACATTTGGAATACTGGGTTCAATTCTGGAGACTTCACCTACAAAAAGATATTGACAAAATTGAATGGGTCCAAAGACGGGCTACAAAAATGGTGGAAGTTCTTAAGCATAAAACTTATCATAAAACTCAATCTGTATAGTCTGGAGGACAGAAGGGAAAGGGGGGACATGATCGAAACATTTAAATATGTTAAAGGGTTAAATAAGGTTCAGGAGGGAAGTGTTTTTAATAGGAAAGTGAACACAAGAAGAAGGGGGCACAATCTGAGGTTAGTTGGGGGAAAGATCAAAAGCAATGTGAGAAAATATTATTTTACTGAAAGAGTAATAGATGTTTGGAACAAACTTCCAGCAGACGTGGTAGATAAATCCACAGGAACTGAATTTAAACATGCCTGGGATCAACATATATCCATCCTAAGATAAAATACAGGAAATAGTATAAGGGCAGAATAGATGGACCAGGAGGTCTTTTTCTGCCGTCGATCTTCTATGTTTTTATGAAAGAGAGAGCTCTCACATGAAATATACAGTCATGTAGGCAGTCATCTCATCAAAGATCCTTTTCTGGGCTTGCCTCCTCCCTCCCTTAAGGCACCATTCATCCCATTACATTGACATTCCAGTCTACTGTGAAACAATATAATGGGAGTTATTTCAGTCCTGCTAATGAACTGTTGCATCTCGACTCTCTCTCGGAGAGCCATCCGAGAGGCAGGAGAGGTCATTTGCTCACTCATCATAAAAATAAATGGCACTTTCCCATAGATATGCATGAGCTGCTTTATAACCTCACTGGAGAGGGTGAAGGGTGGTGAGGGAAGCGGCAAGATGGATTGCAGCATTTGCATCTAAATGTTATTGCATCTGCTAAGGTCCCTGGCTATTATAACCGAATAGCTTTCCTTTGTGGGCATGTGCTGAAAATAACATTTGATATTTCGGGCCGGTGGGAAGCCTTGCAATTCCACGTTCAGAAATAAGAGTGGATAGTTGGAAGAGTTAACAAAAGAGATCCCAGATACTTGCTTTCATCGGAAGATACAGGTAGCATGCTGTATGCCAGTGTTTCCCAATTTTGTCAACTTGAAGATATCTGGACTTCAACTCCCAGAATTCCCCAGCCAGCATTCATACATAAGGGGCGTACATAAGTGCACTGATGTGCCTATCGTCCCCTGTCCAATTGTCTTTCCTTATCTCATATATCATATATTTTCTCTCCTTCCCTTCTACTTCTCTTCTTTCTTACTTTCTATCTTTATATATATTACTTAATGTCTATTCTCTTTCATATGTATTGTATATTGGACAAAGAATAAATAAAAATAATAAAAAATAATAAAAAATAATAAAAAATAAAAATAAAATAAAATAAAAATAAAAAGTTGAAGTCCAAATATCTTCAAGTAGCCAAGGTTGGGAAACACTGCTGTATGCAGTGATGAGACTGGAATAACTTAAGCAGTTCTCTGGTTGGGTAGCCGTGGTTGGTTGGTCATGTGCAGTGAAGGGCTACCCATCGCCGGTGCTACCAGTGTGCTCCTGGAGGCTGGCACATGTGCGTGAGCGGGTGGTGTGCGTGTGTCGCATAAGATTTGGCTTCTGCATACCGGCCGGAAGTGAAATCTTGTGTTAGGCCGCGCATGAGAGAGAGATTTCAGCAATTTTTGCTGATATTTTTGCATGCGCAGAAAAATCAGCAAAAATCACCAAAATCTCACTCACATGAGCAACCTCATGCAAGATTTCACTCCTGGTACCTGCGCAGAAGCCGAATCTCATGAAGGGCAAGTGTGCGTGCGTCGGGGATGCACAGCGGCATTTTTATTCCAATTTTTGCAACTGGAACTGCGCATTGATCTGTCCATGCAGCAGCTCACTTCTGGTCATGTGACTGGGCGGGTGATGTCACCTATCACACCCTGTCCCGCCTCCCAGCCACTCGCCTCAAAGGCAGAGATAGGATTCAATCAGTTGGGGCTAATTCTACCACTGGCTGGTCCCACCCCTGCCCATTTTTTGGCCTGTTTATTGGGTGTTTTGGGGCTGCTTTTGAGGTTGTTTTCAGGACACTTTACCCCCCAAAATGGGCTGAAACGGGCTGAAAAACAAGCGGAGGCAATAGGGCAGCCAGTGGTGGGATTCACCGATTTGTCAAACTGCACAGAATCTTAATTACTAGTTCACGTGAACTGGTTTAAACTGGCAGAAGTTCACTTTTGTATGTATGTATGTATGTATGTATGTATGTATGTATGTATGTATGTATGTATGTAATCTGTACGTATGTACAGGTTCAACTAAACATGAGCCAACAATGTGCAGCAGCAGCCAAAAAAGCCAATACAATCCTAAGCTGCATCAACAGGGGAATACACTCCAAGACCAGGGAAGTCTTAATACCACTCTATTACGCCCTGGTCAGACCACACCTAGAGTACTATGTTCAGTTCTGGTCACCACACTTCAAAAAAGACATTGAAACTCTGGAGAAGGTGCAGAAAAGAGCAACCAAAATGATCAGGGGTCTAGAAACCGAGACTTTCGAAGAGAGACTGTGGGAACTGGGCATGGATAGCCTAGAGAAAAGGAGGGCCAGAGGGGACATGATAGCAGTCTACAAGTATACGAGGGGTTGCTTCAGAGAGGAGGGGATCACTTTATTCTCCAGGGCACCAGAGGGCCGGACGAGGAATAACGGCTGGAAGCTGACCAAGGAGAGATTCAACATGGAGATAAGGAGGAACTTCCTGACGGTCAGAGCGATCAACCAGTGGAACAACCTACCAGCGGACGTTGTGAACTCCAATACTCTGGACATTTTAAAGAGGAAATTGGACTGCCATTTGGCTGGGATGCTATAGGGTTCCTGCTTAGGCAGGGGGTTGGACTTGATGACCCGTATGGTCCCTTTAGCTTCTGCCCATGCGCACAAAGCAAAAATACGAAAAATTGAAGAAAAAAAATGGTGGTGCCTATAGGATTGGCACAGTAGCGTTAGTGCGCAAATTGCACAATCTAGCAGCCCCTACCGGAGCGCCGTCCCCTACTGTACGGGTAGCACTACTGATTATGACCCTTTCTTGATGAATTAAGGGGATGGGGTTTTTTTCTTCATGAGGCACTTTATTGTCTTGAGGTACCTGGAGCCAATAGATCACAAACTCCTGCATTTGTGTTTAAAGGAAGCTCAATTTGCTTCTTTCCTATTGGAGTTGTGGGGGTGGGGGTATTTTAACCCCCCCTTTAACATTGACCAAAAGATTTTGGCAGGAATATAGAATAACAGAGTTGGATGAGATCTTGGAGGTCTTCTAGTCTAACCCCCTGCTTAGGCAGGAAACCTTGCACTAGGAAAGTTGGCTCTTCTATGACTTATGGACTTCAACTCCCAGAATTCCTGAGCCAATTATGCTAGCTCAGGAACTCTGGGAGCTGAAGTCCACATGTCACAGAAGAGCCAACTTTGCCTACCCCTGCGGCCTATACCACTTCAGACATTGATGTGCCCATATACACATTTTCTTGAGATAGGTGAAGGAACAGTTGTACCTTCTCTCATTGCCAATATTTGCCATCCATGTTATCTCAATCTTCCACTGTAATTGTGCAACTTCTATTTATTTATTTATTTATTTATTTTAAAAGGTAGCCTTCTTCTTGTGCTTTTCCAAACTTGGCAACTTTAAAGGGTGTGGACTTCGACTCCCAGAATTCTCCATTCAGCCACATTGACTGGGGAATTCTGGGAGTTGAAGTCCACAGCCACTTAAAGCTAGGGAACCTTGGTTTAGCTCAGCACAACCCTGGCTTTTGAGGAGTTGAAAGCACAGCATGTGGTCTTCCTTTAAAAGAAAAAACAAGAAAGCTAGATTAAAGTGCAAGTTTTATAAACTCTATGTTGTGAGCTCTGCTCAAAACAAGGTTCAGCAGATACAACAGCCAGATACCTGCTGAGACATAAGGCAGCCAGCTGCTAAAAACTCCTGTTTGCTTTTTCATCATACCTGTGAGCCAACAGTGCTGGTCTGTTGATTGAAGGAAGCACATTGCTGTTGCCTAGCAACTGCGTGAAACCCTCTCCGACCATTTTGGGGATGGGAGCCATCTTGAACTGATTCCAGTTACAGACAACTCTTGACTTACAACGTTCAAAGTCATGATGGCATGGAAACAAAATGTGACTTAATGCCAAGTTTCACAGCTACAACCTTTGTAGCATGATCACGTGATCAGAATTCAGATGCTTGGTAACTGATTAGATTAGATTAGATTAGATTTATTGGATTTATATGTCGCCCCTCTCCGAAAACTCGGGGCGGCTCACAACAATAATAAAAAACAGTACACAATAACAAATCCAATGCCCACCAATCTAATTACAATTTAAAATTAGTAATTTCATAAAACAATCCCAATATATATAAAAAACAGGCACACAGTCAATCAATCAACAAAACAGCATGGGCAAGGGGGAGGTGTTTTAGTTCCCCTATGCCTGACGGCAGAGGTGGGTCTTAAGGAGTTTACGAAAGGCAGAGAGGGTGGGGGCAATCCTAATCTCAGGGGGGAGCTGGTTCCAGAGGGTCGGGGCCCCCACAGAGAAGGCTCTTCCCCTGGTTACGACCGTTGCTGTGTCCTGAGGTCATGAGATCCCCTTGTGCAAGGGGATCAGTTTTTTTAAATTAATATTTTATTGATTTTTATAATATAAAGCATACACACAACATATTACATATAACATGTGCTCAGTGATCCCACCACCAGACAATTAATAGACGATATATGGCTAGTAGGATCCGAGACCAAGCTATAAGAAACAAGTTGGAATCACTCTATAACAGTGTTTTTCAACCAGTGTGCCGTGAGACATGGTCAGGTGTGCCATGGGGAAATGAAACATGGGTCCCCAAACTATGGCCCGCGTGCCGGATACGGCCCATGGAGGCCATTTATCTTACCCGCCGCCAGCCGCCTCCATCCGAACATAAACATTCCCCTCACAATCCCTCCAGCTATCAGCGACAGGAGGAGTGGAGGCACAGGGAACGCTCACTGACCAATCACTTTCTAGGATTCATCCCGACTACTAGCGATGAACCAATAGCAGGCCACCTCTCATCCACACCCAGGAAGGTCCCCGCTCGGGCTGCCGCGCACTTGTCATTGTATGGCCGCGGTGAGTAGTTGAAGCTGCTATATTATTAACTATATGTATAATATGTACTGTGTTAGAGTGTCATTTTGTGTCCTTTTGGTTGGTGGTGCGCCCCAGGATTTTGTAAATGTAAAAAATGTGCCGCGGCTCAAAAAAGGTTGAAAATCACTGCTCTATAATATGTAAAGAGATATTTCATTCTTGGGTTTAAATTATTTATACAAGAAATACCCCCAACTGGTGGTGGGGAATGATTGATTGTCTGGTGATGGGATCACTGAGCACATGTTATACGCAAGGGGATCCGTTGACTGCCAAAGTCAATGGGGAAGCCAGATTCGCTTAACAATTGGGTTTCTAGCTTACCCACTTCTGTGAGTCATTTAACAACAGGGGCAAGAAAGGTCATAAAATGGGGCAAAATTCACTTTTAAAAATGCCTCACTTAATGACAGGAATTTTGAGCTCAATTGTGGTCATAAGTTGAGGATTTCCTATATGAATCCCAGCGACCGATTAGGTCCCACAGAGTTGGCCTTCTCCGGGTCCCGTCGACTAAACAATGTCGTCTGGCGGGTCCCAGGGGAAGAGCCTTCTCTGTAGCGGCCCCGGCCCTCTGGAACCAGCTCCCCCCTGAGATTAGAATTGCCCCCACCCTACTTGCCTTTCGTAAACTCCTTAAAACCCAC